>NW_025533744.1:0-245000 GCF_020615455.1 Coregonus clupeaformis | reverse complement strand
CTCTCTCTTTGAGTCAACTACTCACCACATTCTATGCACTGCAGTGCTAGCTAGCTGTAGCTTATGCTTTCAGTACTAGATTCATTCTCTGATCAGGGCCTAAAATTAACTTGTTGGTCCACCAGTTACTGTGGCAGGTAGATGAAAACATCTACCAGCCACTCAGATGTTTTAATCAGCCAAAATATTTCGCCATAATTACATTTTTTTTTTAACTAAAGGATGACCATGCTTTGCAATGTTTTTAAAACAAGAAATGTATTAGTAAGAAGTAATGTGGTATATTGCAAAAAATAAATACAAATTATCAACAAAATATCAGATGAAACAAAATGTTCAGCTGCCCCTTTAAGGGCGGGAAGTTACCACTCGAGTCGTGTCACGTGTCTCTGTGTGAGATTTGGCATCTGACTACGGAGTCTCTTACTAAAGTGGAAAAACAACCAAGCTTGTGAACAACACAATGTAAATAGCCAAGAAACACAAGGACAAAGTCTCACTTTGTAGACTTGAGTAAATTAGACCTACTTTTATGCCCCCAGAAATGAATCTATCAGCGCTTCACTCAGAGCACACAGCTCTCCTGCCAGGCAGTGTTGCTGCCCGATGTGGGATATAGGATTCCTGTTTCTTTGTGCGATTAGCAGCTATGAAACAAAACAGCAGACATACTTTGAAAACAGCTACTGCAGCATTTTTCTACAATAAATCGCAACTCGAACATGTGCTCATACTTGACTTTTGACTATTTTTATTTGCAAAATGTAATGCACTGTAGAGCCCTGCAAAATTGACCACCAACCAACGTGGCTGGTGAAATAGACATTCTTACCCGCCAATACCTAAATCTACCCGCATTTGGTGGTGGCGGGTGTTCATTTTATGCCCTGTCTGTGATCCTTTGATTGGGTGGACAACATGTCAGTTCATACTGCAAGAGCGCTGATAGGTTGGAGGATGTCCTCCGGAAGTCGTCATAATTACTGTGTAAGTCTATGGAAGGGGATGAGAACCATGAGCCTCCTAGGTTTTGTATTGAAGTCAATTTACCCAGAGGAGGACGGAAATTAGCTGTCCTCCGGCTACACCATGGTGCTACCCTACAGAGTGCTGTTGAGGCTACTGTAGACCTTCTTTGCAAAACAATGGGTATTAATCAATTATTTGGTGATGTGAATACATTTTGTATAGTTTTATCTAAAAAGGGCTCACTTTAATGTCTCACCATCTTCTTTTTTTCTGAAATTCACTGAGTAGGATGGGCCTCCCCTTCCTCCTCTGAGGGGCCTCCCCTTCCTCCTCTGAGGGGCCTCCCCTTCCTCCTCTGAGGGGCCTCCCCTTCCTCCTCTGAGGGGCCTCCCCTTCCTCCTCTGAGGGGCCTCCCCTTCCTCCTCTGAGGGGCCTCCCCTTCCTCCTCTGAGGGGCCTCCCCTTCCTCCTCTGAGGAGCCTCCCCTTCCTCCTCTGAGGGGCCTCCCCTTCCTCCTCTGAGGGGCCTCCCCTTCCTCCTCTGAGGGGCCTCCCCTTCCTCCTCTGAGGAGCCTCCCCTTCCTCCTCTGAGGGGCCTCCCCTTCCTCCTCTGAGGGGCCTCCCCTTCCTCCTCTGAGGGGCCTCCCCTTCCTCCTCTGAGGGGCCTCCCCTTCCTCCTCTGAGGGGCCTCCCCTTCCTCCTCTGAGGAGCCTCCGCTGCTGTAGACTAACAGTGAAATGATTACTTACAGACATTTCCCAACAATGCAGAGAGAAAAATTAAAAAATTACAGAAAGATAATAACACACAATGAGTAACGATAACTTGGCTATATATATAAAAACACCTTTATTTAACCAGGTAAGCCAGTTGAGAACAAGTTCTCATTTACAACTGCGACCTGGCCAAGATAAAGCAAAGCAGTGCGATAAAAACAACAACAACACAGAGTTACATATGGGGTAAACAAAACGTACAGTCAATAACACAATAGAAAATATATATACAGTGTGTGCAAATGTAGTAAGTTATGGAGGTAAGGCAATAAATAGGCCATAGTGCAAAATCATTACAATTTAGTATTAACACTGGAGTGATAGATGTGCAGAAGTTGATGTGCAAATAGAGATACTGGGGTGCAAATGAGCAAAATAAATAACAATATGGGGATGAGGTAGTTGGGTGGGCTAATTACAGAATGGGCTGTGTACAGGTGCAGTGATCGGTAAGCTGCTCTGACAACTGATGCTTAAAGTTAGTGAGGGAGATATGAGTCTCCAGCTTCAGAGATTTTTGCAGTTAGTTCTAGCCATTTGCAGCAGAGAACTGGAAGGAATGGCGGCCAAAGGAGGTGTTGGCTTTGGGGATGACCAGTGAGATATACCTGCTGGAGCGCATACTACGGGTGGGTGTTGCTATGGTGACCAATGAGCTAAGATAAGGCGGGGATTTGCCAAGCAGAGATTTATAGATGACCTGGAGCCAGTGGGATTGGCGATGAATATGTAGTGAGGGCCAGCCAACAAGAGTGTACAGGTCACAATGGTGGGTAGTATATGGGGCTTTGGTGACAAAACGGATGGCACTGTGATAGACTACATCCAATTTTCTGAGTAGAGTGTTGAAGGCTATTTTGTAAATGACATCGCCGAAGTCAAGGATCGGGAGGATAGTCAGTTTTACGAGGGCATGTTTGGCAGCATGAGTGAAGGAGGCTTTGTTGCGAAATAGGAAGCCGATTCTAGATTTAACTTTGGATTGGAGATGCTTGATGTGAGTCTGGAAGTAGAGTTTACGGTCTAACCAGACACCTAGGTATTTGTAGTTGTCCACATATTCTAAGTCAGACCCGCCGAGAGTAGTGATTCTAGTCGGGCGGGCGTAAGCAGCGTTCGATTGAAGAGCATGAATTTAGTTTTACTAGTGTTTAAGAGCAGTTGGAGGCTACGGAAGGAGTGTTGTATGGCATTGAAGCTCGTTTGGAGGTTTGTTAACACAGTGTCCAATGAAGGGCCAGATGTATACAAAATGGTGTCGTCTGCGTAGAGGTGGATCTGAGAGTCACCAGCAGCAAGAGCGACATCATTGATATACACAGAGAATAGAGTCGGCCTGAGAATTGAACCCTGTGGCACCCCCATAGAGACTGCCAGAGGTCCAGACAACAGGCCCTCCGATTTGACACATTGAACTCTGAGAAGTAGTTGGTGAACCAGGCGAGGCAGTCATTTGAGAAACCAAGGCTATTTAGTCTGTCAATAAGAATGCAGTGGTTGACAGAGTCGAAAGCCTTGGCCAGGTCGATGAAGACGGCTGCACAGTACTGTCTTTTATCGATCGCGGTTATAATATCGACCTTGAGCGTGGCTGAGGTGCACCCATGACCAGCTCGGAAACCAGATTGCATAGCGGAGAAGGTACGGTGGGATTCGAAATGGTCGGTGATCTGTTTGTTAACTTGGCTTTCAAATACTTTCGAAAGGCAGGGAAGGATGGATATAGGTCTGTATCAGTTTGGATCTAGAGTGTCACCCCCATTGAAGAGGGGGATGACCGCGGCAGCTTTCCAATCTCTGGGGATCTCAGACGTTATGAACGAGAGGTTGAACAGGCTAGTAACATGGGTTGCTACAATTTCGGCGGCTAATTTTAGAAAGAAAGGGTCCAGATTGTATAGCCCAGCTGATTTGTGGGGGTCCAGATTTTGCAGCTCTTTCAGAACATCAGCTATCTGAATTTGGGTGAAGGAGAAGCGGGGGGGGGCATGGGCAAGTTGCAGCGGAGGGTGCAGAGCTGGTGGCCGGGGTAGTGGTAGCCAGGTGGAAAGCATGGCCAGCCGTAGCAAAATGCTTGTTGAAATTCTCGATTATCGTAGATTTATCGGTGGTGATAGTGTTTCCTAGCCTCAGTGCAGTGGGCAGCTGGGAGGAGGTGCTCTTATTCTCCATGGACTTTACAGTGTCCCAAAACTTTTTGGAGTTAGTGCTACAGGATGCAAATTTTTGTTTGAAAAAGCTAGCCTTTGCTTTCCTAACTATATACAGGGAGTACCAGTACCAAGTCGATGTGCAGGGGTACCAGGTAATAACTTGGCTATATACATGGGGTACCAGGTAATAACTTGGCTATATACATGGGGTACCAGGTAATAACTTGGCTATATACACGGGGTACCAGGTAATAACTTGGCTATATACACGGGGTACCAGGTAATAACTTGGCTATATACACGGGGTACCAGGTAATAACTTGGCTATATACACGGGGTACCAGGTAATAACTTGGCTATATACACGGGTACCAGGTAATAACTTGGCTATATACACGGGGTACCAGGTAATAACTTGGCTATATACACGGGGTACCAGGTAATAACTTGGCTATATACACGGGGTACCAGGTAATAACTTGGCTATATACACGGGGTACCAGGTAATAACATGGCTATATACACGGGGTACCAGGTAATAACTTGGCTATATACACGGGGTACCAGGTAATAACTTGGCTATATACACGGGGTACCAGGTAATAACTTGGCTATATACACGGGGTACCAGGTAATAACATGGCTATATACACGGGGTACCAGGTAATAACATGGCTATATACACGGGGTACCAGGTAATAACATGGCTATATACAGGAAGTACCAGGTAATAACATGGCTATATACAGTAAGTACCAGGTAATAACATGGCTATATACAGTAAGTACCAGGTAATAACATGCCTATATACACAGGGTACCAGGTAATAACATGGCTATATACACGGGGCACCAGGTAATAACATGGCTATATACACAGGGTACCAGGTAATAACATGGCTATATACACGGGAGTACCAGGTAATAACATGGCTATATACAGGAAGTACCAGGTAATAACATGGCTATATACACGGGGTACCAGGTAATAACATGGCTATATACAGGAAGTACCAGGTAATAACATGGCTATATACAGGAAGTACCAGGTAATAACATGGCTATATACACGGGGTACCAGGTAATAACATGGCTATATACACGGGGTACCAGGTAATAACATGGCTATATACACGGGGCACCAGGTAATAACATGGCTATATACAGGGAGTACCAGGTAATAACATGGCTATATACAGGAAGTACCAGGTAATAACATGGCTATATACACGGGGCACCAGGTAATAACATGGCTATATACACAGGCTACCAGGTAATAACATGGCTATATACACAGGCTACCAGGTAATAACATGGCTATATACAGGAAGTACCAGGTAATAACATGGCTATATACACAGGCTACCAGGTAATAACATGGCTATATACACGGGGCACCAGGTAATAACATGGCTATATACAGGGAGTACCAGGTAATAACATGGCTATATACAGGAAGTACCAGGTAATAACATGGCTATATACACAGGCTACCAGGTAATAACATGGCTATATACACGGGGCACCAGGTAATAACATGGCTATATACACGGGGCACCAGGTAATAACATGGCTATATACACGGGGTACCAGGTAATAACATGGCTATATACACGGGGTACCAGTACCAAGTCCATGTGCAGGGGTACCAGGTAATTGAGGTAGATATGTAAATATAGGTTTAAGTTAGGGGTAAACAACAGGCAACAGGATAGATAATAAACAGTAGCAGCAGCGTCTGTGGTGAGTCAAAAGAGTCAATGCAATAAGGGTCAATGCAGACAGTCCGGGTAGCTATTTGGTTAACTATTTAGCATTCTTATGGCTTGGGGGTAGAAGCTGTTCAGGGTCCTGTTGGTTCCAGACTTGGTGCATCGGTACCGCTTGCCATGCGGTAGCAGAGAGAACAGTCTATGACTTGGGTGGCTGGAGTCTTTGACCATTTTTAGGGCCTTCCTCTGACACCGCCTGGTATAGAGGTCCTGGATGGCAGGCAGCTTGGCCCCAGTGATGTACTGGGCCGTACGCACTACCCTCTGTAGTGCCATGCAATCGGATGCCAAGCAGTTGCCAGTTACCAAACCAGTGAGCAGTAGCCTATACAAACCCCCTGGTCACATGGCTTCATTCTATAGCCTGGTAAACATGTTCACATGTCATTCAGTGTTGTTCTGTTCTGTAGCATCTCTTTCAGCTTCACAGTCAGGCAGAGTGAGGCAGTATGTGTCCGTGTGTGTGTGTACCCTATAAGGACAAGCACTGAGTAGTAGTAACCCCATAACCTCTGACCTTTGATATTTTACTACTGACCTCAGTTACAGTACTACGAACCCAGCTCTCTGAGGGCAAAGAGTCTAGTGGGGTTCACTCTCACTCTGAAGAGAATCAATTCACCTCAAGAGTCTAGTTGGGTTCACTCTCACTCTGAAGAGAATCAATTCACCTCAAGAGTCTAGTGGGGTTCACTCTCAAGGTCTCAGTCACACCAGTAGTGTTTGCTGGCTGAGAGTCCTTAGCACCTCAATTTCACATGTAGAATCTACGGCGGGTGGTCCTAGATCCACATTCGGTGCGACGTGTCAACAATGCCGAGAAGGCCCACTTCACTTAGAGGACGGGGCGGCAGGTAGCTTAGTGGTTAAGAGCGTTGTGCCAGTAACCGAAAGGTCGCTGGTTCTAATCCCCAAGCCGACAAGGTGAAAAATCTGCCGATGTGCCCTTGAGCAAGGCACTTAACCCTAATTGCTCCTGTAAGTCGCTCTGGATAAGAGCGTCTGCTAAATGACTGAAATGAAATGTAAATGTAGGACGGCTTGTCACAAACTGTATGCACAGAGCCCAGTCTCACAACAGCCTACTCTGTATTCAGCCCTGCCTACCTTCCCACAGCCAGGGATTGTTGTGAATGCATGCCGCTCCTGAAACCTCAAAGTGGCTAGGATGCCAAGAGGGGGTTCACTTCAATCATTCTGTCAAACCAGAACTAACTCTGGCAAGAGAGCACAAGCAGTGAACTGAACTCCATCTCTGGGGCTGACTGAGGTGATGTGGGAAGAATATAGGAACTCCATCTCTGGGGCTGACTGAGGTGATGTGGGAAGAAGATAGGAACTCCATCTCTGGGGAAAACTGAGATGATGTGGGAAGAATATAGGAACTCCATCTCTGGGGCTGACTGAAGAAGAAAGGAACTCCATCTCTGGGGCTGTCTGAAGAAGAAAGGAACTCCATCTCTGGGGCTGACTGAAGAAGAAAGGAACTCCATCTCTGGGGCTGACTGAAGAAGAAAGGAACTCCATCTCTGGGGCTGACTGAAGAATATAGGAACTCCATCTCTGGGGCTGACTGAAGAAGAAAGGAACTCCATCTCTGGGGCTGACTGAAGAAGAAAGGAACTCCATCTCTGGGGCTGACTGAAGAAGAAAGGAACTCCATCTCTGGGGCTGACTGAAGAATATAGGAACTCCATCTCTGGGGCTGACTGAAGAAGAAAGGAACTCCATCTCTGGGGCTGACTGAAGAAGAAAGGAACTCCATCTCTGGGGCTGACTGAAGAAGAAAGGATCAGAATGACTCTAACCCTGACTGAGTCATAACAACATCACTATGAGGGGTTGTGTACCTAAATGGTACCCTATTATCTATATAGTGCACTACTTTTGATGAGGGTCCATATGCTTCTGGTCAAAAGTAGTGCACTATGTAGGGAATAGGGTGTGATTTAGGACACACCTGATGACTGAGTCTTAACAACATCACTATCAAGACTACAGGCTGAAGAGAAGCGGAAATATATACTTCAGGGATTGCAGACGAAATTCCCACACAGCCACTCCCCCTGCTCTGCTCGGTCATTCCATGGACTAATTCCAGGAAATATCCTGGGCAGTATCCTCCAGAAACCCTCTCCTCTCCTGAGGCTGAGGACAGGACTCCGTTACACAACAACACAGTTTACGGGAATACTGAACTAGCCTAATTCTAAGAATAGATTTTTTCTTTCTGGAAGTCAACTGGTCAACAAAACATTAGGCTCGTAGTCTCATAATAGAATAAGGACTTGGTACAAACACAATCGGACTCATGGATCTCAGAAATGTTGACAGTATTATTGGTTCATTCCTCAGACTTCTGGTTCATTCAGTACTGTGTACTGTATTTGTTCATTTCACAGACTTCTGGTTCATTCAGTACTGTGTACTGTATTGGTTCATTCCACAGACTTCTGGTTCATTCAGTACTGTGTACTGTATTGGTTCATTCCACAGACTTCTGGTTCATTCAGTAGTGTGTACAAAACAACATGGAGGAGACATGAAGGTAGGGGCAGAACGATAAACAGAGAGAGGGAGGTGGCGGACCGTGAGCCACACGTAGCCTACCCCTAGGACTTGATATCACCTGATAGGCTACCCAAGCTGACCCAGCTTGATATGAAAAGGACGAGCGTCAGTCTATGTGATCTAAGATCAGTTTGAGAGTGAAAAATTAGGGCAGGAAGTGGGCTTGACCTCTTCATTTGATCCCAGGTGTGAAGAGAAGCCATGGAGCATATGGCTGAGGAGCGAGTACAGTTGCTGCCCAACATTATTTACAAATGTTAACCTAGCTTGTTGCAAGTGAGTGAGCGGGGGTGGGGGGGGGGGGGGGGGGTGAACACATTAACACGAGCACCAACCGACAGCGTGGGTCGTTTTACAACCCTTCCCTCCCCGACACAGCCACAGCCACAGACAGCACCTTAAAACAAACCCACCCAACACCCCTCCCCCAACATCCCACGCACCAATGACATGCAGAGAACATGCTTTGTGAACAAGGGGATGGAGGGGGAGGTTGTCGGGGGGGACTGTGGGGTGGGTCTTGGATAGTCGAGCAGCTTCAATGCAGGTGAATTGTGTTTTCAAATTAAAATGTAAAGAATATATATTTTACAAGGGGAAAACCCGGCCGACAATCTAGTCTACACAACCTCAGTGCTGCAGCTATTCTAGAAATCTGGTCCTTGCTGTTGAGACAGGAGTTTTAATTTGGAGCGTCACCACGTGTGGAGAAAAGAGGTAAGACTGGGATCAAAAGCTTCCGCTTAGCAACCAATCAGAGTGGATCGTGTTGAGCTGCTGCGTGGCGTAGAATAGTCTGCTCTTCCTCAGCGTGTGTCCAGGGCCCCTGTTTTTGGCAGCGCGCTCTCTCTCACCATGAGAAGGGACAAACAGAGCGGGCCAGTACAGGATGTCAAAACTACCAAAACACACCGCCACAAGGCCACACCCGAGACTGTACGCGGCCCTCGCTCGCTAATATGAAAATGTATGCACTCACTAACTGTAAGTCGCTCTGGATAAGAGCGTCTGCTAAATGACTCAAATGTAAAAAAATTAATAATAATATCACACAGACCTACAAACCACACACTCACGATCACAGGTCTACACACCCATCGAACAAGACTTTCACACTATCACACGGCGCTACGCTACGCAGCTTTCCACTATCACACAGGCCTACACACCCCCCACACAGCAAACACTTTCTCACACGCTGCTGGGATCACACCATTTGAATAAGAATGAGAGGCATGTTTTTCACCAGGGGAGGGAGGGAGGGAGGAGGGAGGGGGGTTGGGGTGTAGAGTAGACTGGCAGGCAGGCTCATTGGCCCAGGATGCAGCCGGAGTCACACTCCAGAGGCACTAGGCCAGCCCGAGGGCTTTGCCTTCAAACACTGAGCTGAGGAGGGGGGTGGGGAGAGCATGCAAGGCCTCCTATGTTGTTTTTCATGCTGATCACTACACAGGGGTATACTACAAAGCAGTATCAATGACTTAGCCAGCTAACTTGCCAAATTTCCTTTGTATTTTTTTAGAAAGATAAGCTTTGAAATGGCCATGGTCTCTTTGACTCAACAACCAAAAACACATATCTGAGTTTAGCTTTCTTAACAAACCAAAACATCTAGTTAGCATTTTAACTGATTGATCCTGCTTTGTAGTACACCCCCCTGATGTTAGGCTTACCTGGAAGACAAATGATATCAATGCGTCTCAATCTGATAGATAATTGAATAATTGGGGCTCCCGAGTGGCGCAGCGGTCTAAGGCACTGCATCTCAGTGCTTGAGGCGTCACTACAGACCCCCCTGGTTAGATTCCAGGCTGTATCACAACCGGCCGTGATTGGGAGTCCCATAGGGCGGCGCACAATTGGCCCAGCGTCGTCCGGGTTTGGCCGGTATAGGCCGTCATTGTAAATAAGAATTTGTTCTTAACTGACTTGCCTAGTTAAATAAAGGTAAAATAAAATAAATAAAAAAGGGAGGGAAAAAATGATTGCTTGTGCTGCTTTTCAGTCAGATTTTCCCAGGTGGAAGGAACGCACATGATCACAACACACACAAATGTTCAGAACTTTCATAGTATTGATTATTTAAAATCTTGACTCCCCCCAAACATACACAAACACAGGCACACATATAGTAAGCAACAAGCTGGACACCTTTCTTGAGGCCACAAACTGGAGGGGCCTGCATTGGGTCACCAATCGATGAGTTACTGGGGAAAGTGAAGGCCTACAGCAAAGCAGCTAAATGAAAAGATGAACTGTCATTTAGCGTTGAAGAGTCCAAAGCATAGACAACAATTATGGCTTATAGACCATTTATGAAGGACCATGTTGTAAATTGCCAAGGAATTAGCCGCACAGATAATGTACTTTAGACAGAGGGCTGAGTTCCAATGGTTTAGCCTAGATTGTAAACATAGTTTCAGTTTCAGAGGTGCCATTTATCAAGATCATCACGCATATCATATCAATCACATGATGAGATATGGTCAAGAAGGCAAGTGACCAAATGAAGTCTAAACTAAGTTACATTTGAACTTCCGCTGGCGATACAAAGTGTGATACAATGTTCACACTGATGGCATTAACTAGCATGGCACTGAGTGTGAGTGGGTGCCCAAGCTTAAGGTTTTGCTAGCTAGTTAGCTTTAGCCCATACTTTTCTCCTTGGAAAATAGTTATTGTAGCTAATCAGACAACCAGTTAACTATCATAACTTGTGCACGTATCAAGGTAGCCAACGTTACTGTTATCTAACTTCATGTTCGATCATTACCTGTAGTAATACACATCACACTTGCCAGCACTGAGCCCTGACTTCCGGATCACTTCTTCTTTCTTCCAACCCGGTGGCAGAGAGGGGCAATCCATCCTCTTCTTCTCCATAATCATCCAGCAATACTTTATGATTGGGAATCACCCCAATCGTTATTCAAGGCCGACAAATAGCTAAAAGAATACAACAACGTGTTAATAAATACAGCTGACCTGGCGATCTAACGTGAAGCTCCTGAAGCCGTTTCAACTGCTAACTACTAAACGGGAGCTAAACTTTGAACTTGTTATTTCCGCGATTGTATCGGGACTTTCGGTAGATAGATAGATAGATAGCTATATCGTTGGTTGGACAGTTTCCCTCTTTGATCTTCAACTATCCAACTGTGAGTAACGGCAGTTATCTCGGTGCTGTTATCTCGGTGCTGACCCAGCGCTTGGCAACAGCACTGCTCGAAACAGCAACGCCCCGCCTCTTTGGAACGTCCCGTCACTTCTCGCTTCCCCATTGAGATCCTATTTCTAATTCCTAATTCTATATGGGTTCCTCCCTACCTAGGCGGTGATGCACCATTTAACAGATAAAATACCATCTCATTCGTAAAATATGAACCTAAAAAAAAAAGTTATCTAGTGAACCATTTATTTTGTCATTTTTCAATTTGAATGTTTCTGCAAGTATTAACATTGGCTTATACATAGCCGCGTGAAGTAGGGGTACTGAGTGCAGCGGCGTCAATGCTCTAAATAAGCATTTCCTCTTTAAACTCCTCCTGATTATGAATGTGCACCATCATTTTACTTGAATGCTGTACTTTTTTATTTTTTTCTGAGAACAATAGAGAAAAGTTCCTATCAAAATATTGTCTGAAAGGTGTAGTTGTGTAGTCAGATTTGCCACTGTGGCGCAACGAAGCAAGCTTCTGTATAGTTATTCATACTGAATTCTAACTCTATTGATAGCATAGTCTTACGCAGTCTTCAAAATGGCCAGTCTATTTCTCCTATTCAACTAATTTTACATTTTCAGATTATGTTACCATCTTGTCTCTAAATAGCTTTGCTCTCGCACACTCAAAACAATTTCTAACTGAAACCCAACCGTCTGGCCGAGTTGTGGTGAAAGAGATACTATGGGAGGCAGGAGTAGTAGTAGACTTTGATAGTGTTTTACTTTTCTAAAGCCCCCAGTTTGTGAAGCCTGCCTGCATGGCCACCTGGGTAGTATTCATTAGTGCACACCGTCGCAAAACACTTTTGCATTAAAAAAAAACAACCCCTGAGTGTTTTTTGTTTGTTTTGTTTTTTAGGGGGTAGATCAGCTTTAATATTGCAGATAGATTGTAGCTTTCATCAATGTAATTGTCTGCATCATTTCCAATCCCCCATATATTGTTTTGTAAATATATACAGTGCCATTCAAAAGTTTGGACACACCTACTCATTCAAGGGTTTTTCTTTATTTTTACTATTTACTACATTGTAGAATAATAGTGAAGACATTAAAACTATGAAATAACACATGTAGTAACCAAAAAAGTGTTCCTTGATGACATCTTTGCACACTCTTGCCATTCTCATAAACCAGCTTCATGAGGTAGTCACCTGGAATGCATTTAAATTAACAGGTGTGCCTTCTTAAAAGTTAATTTGTGTCTTAATGCGTTTGAGACAATCAGTTGTGTTGTGACAAGGTAGGGGGTGGGGGGGTATACAGAAGATAGCCCTATTTGGTAAAAGACCAAGTCCATATTATGGCAAGAACAGCTCAAATAAGCAAAGAGAAATGACAGTCCATCATTATTTAAGACATGAAGGTCAGTCAATATGGAACATTTCAAGAACTTTGAAAGTTTCTTCAAGTGCAGTCGCAAAAACCATCAAGCACTATGATGAAACTTGCTCTCATGAGGACCGCCATAGGAAAGGAAGACCCAGAGTTACCTCTGATGCAGAGGATAAGTTAATTAGAGTTACCAGCCTCAGAAATTGCAGCCCAAATAACTGCTTCACAGGGTTCAAGTAACAGACACATCTCAACATCAACTGTTCAGAGGAGACTGCGTGAATCAGGACGTCATGGTCGAATTGCTGAAAAGAAACCACTACTAAAGGACACCAATAAAAAGAAGAGACTTGCTTGGGCCAAGAAACACGAGTAATGGACATTAGACCGGTGGAAATCTGTCCTTTGGTCTGATGAGTCCAAATTTGACCTGTAGTAATGACCAACCGCCATGTCTTTGTGAGACGCAAAGTAGGTGAATGGATGATTTCTGCATGTGTGGTTCCTACCATGTAGCATGTAGGAGGAGGTGTGATGGTGTGGGGGTGCTTTGCTAGTGACACTGTCTGTTATTTATTTAGAATTCAAGGCACACTTAACCAGCATGGCTACCACAGCATTCTGCAGCGATATGCCATCCCATCTGGTTTGCGCTTAGTGGAACTATCATTTGTTTTTCAACAGGACATTGACCAAACACACCTCCAGGCTGTGTAAGGGCTATTTGACCAAGAAGGAGAGTGATGGAGTGCTGCATCAGATGGCCTGGTCTCCACAATCACCCAACCTCAACCCAATTGAGATGGTTTGGGATGAGTTGGACCGCAGAGTGAAGGAAAAGCAGCCAACAAGTGCTCAGCATATGTGGGAACTCCTTCAAGACTGTTGGAAAAGCATTCCAGGTGAAGCTGGTTGAGAGAATGCCAAGAGTGTGCAAAGCTGTCATCAAGGCAAAGGGTGGCTACTTTGAAGAATCTCAAATATAAAATATATTTTGATTTGTTTAACACTTTTTTGGTTACTACATGATTCCATATGTGTTATTTAATATGTTTAATGTCTTCACTGGTACTGTATATATATATATATATATACTACCGTTCAAAAGTTTGGGGTCTGTCACGCTCGTCGTAGGGAATAGATGAAGAGGACCAAGGCGCAGCGTTGCAGGCAAACATACTCTTTAATAGAGACACGGTCAAAAACAACAAACGATACGTGACAGTTCACGGTCAAACATAAACAGACTTGAAACAAAATCCCACAAACATGAATGAAAAACCGACTGTTTAAATATGGCTCCCAATCAGAGACAACCAGCTGACAGCTGACACTCGTTGCCTCTGATTGGGAGTCACTCAGGCCAACATAGAAATAAGTAAACTAGACCCACAACCTACAACACAAAACATAGAAACTAACACCCTGGCTCAACATACGAGAGTCCCCCGAGCCAGGGCGTGACAGTACCCCCCCCTAAAGGCGCGGACTCCGACCGCGCCAACCAAACACAACAGGGGAGGGACCGGGTGGGCACTCCGCCTAGGCGGCGGATCCGGCTCCGGGCATGATCCCCACTCGCTCTCTAACCCCCCAAAGTACCCCTGGTCCGGTCTGGCCCTGCTGACCGGAGCTGGACTGCACACTGGTGGAGCGGATTGCTCTAGCTCCGGCGTAACGCATCTGACCGGTGCCGGACCAGGCACCAGTGGAACAGGCACGGGCCGTGCCGGACCGACGACGCACACCACTGGCTTGGTGTGGGGAACAGGCACGGGCCGTGCTGGACTGACGACGCACACCACTGGCTTGGTGTGGGGAGCAGGAGCGGGCCGGACAGGGCTGACGAAACGCACCACAGACTTGGTGCGGGGAGCAGGAATGGGCCGGACTGGGCTGGCGACGCGCACCACAGACTTGGTGCGGAGAGCAGGAACGGGCCGGACAGGGCTGACGAAACACACCACAGACTTGGTGCGGGGAGCAGGAATGGGCCGAGGTGGGCTGACGAAACGCACCACAGACTTGGTGCGGGGAGCAGGAATGGGCCGAGCCGGGCTGACGAAGCGTACCACTGACTTGGTGCGGGGAGCAGGAACGGGCCGGACTGGGCTGGCGACGCGCACCACAGACTTGGTGCGGAGAGCAGGAACGGGCCGGACAGGGCTGACGAAACGCACCACAGACTTGGTGCGGGGAGCAGGAATGGACCGGACCGTACTGGGGACACACACCACTGGCCCTACACCGGGATCTGGAACGGGCCGGACCGGACTGGCAACACACGCCAGTACCTCTCGCCGTGCCTCTACATCTTCCACCCCCTCTTCGGCCAGTGGCCCCCGTAACCTGGCGGCCTCCTCTGCCAACCCGCTGGACCGCTCTATCGCGGCCTCCTGCTGCCCCGACATCGTGAGCCCCCCCCTAAAAAATTTCTGGGGTTCTCTCCTCCCCGTGGGCCATGCCTCTATAGTTCTCGCCCAACTCTCGCTCTTCTGCTTCCAACTCCCGATATTCAACTCCTCAATTGGCTTGACCCAGTCGAAGCTCTTCCTCCATTGTTCCCAAGTCCACTCTCTCCGCTCTTCACTCGGCTTGACCCAGTCGAGGCTGCCACGGAGATCTGCTAGGGATTTCCCTGGCGATGGCTCCTCGACTCGCTGCTTGGTCCAGTTGTGGTGGGATTTTCTGTCACGCTCGTCGTAGGGAATAGATGAAGAGGACCAAGGCGCAGCGTTGCAGGCAAACATACTCTTTAATAGAGACACGGTCAAAAACAACAAACGATACGTGACAGTTCACGGTCAAACATAAACAGACTTGAAACAAAATCCCACAAACACGAATGAAAAACCGACTGTTTAAAGATGGCTCCCAATCAGAGACAACCAGCTGACAGCTGACACTCGTTGCCTCTGATTGGGAGTCACTCAGGCCAAAATAGAAATAAGTAAACTAGACCCACAACCTACAACACAAAACATAGAAACTAACACCCTGGCTCAACATACGAGAGTCCCCCGAGCCAGGGCGTGACAGGGTCACTTAGACATTTCCTTGTTTTCCATGAAAACATACATGAAATGAGTTTGAATAGGAAATATAGCAAAATGAATAGGAAATGTAGTCATTGACAAGGTTAGAAATAATGATTTTTAATTGAAATAATAATTGTGTCCTTCAAACTTTGCTTTCATCAAAGAATCCTCCATTTGCAGCAATTACAGCCTTGCAGACCTTTGGCATTCTAGTTGTCAATTTGTTGAGGTAATCTGAAGAGATTTCACACCATGCTTCCTGAAGCACCTCCCACAAGTTGGATTGGCTTGATGGGCACTTCTTACGTACCATACGGTCAAGCTGCTCCCACAACAGCTCAATAGGGTTGAGATCCGGTGACTGTGCTGGCCACTCCATTATAGACAGAATACCAGCTGACTGCTTCTTCCCTAAATAGTTATTGCAGAGTTTGGAGCTGTGCTTTAGGTCATTATCCTGTTGTAAGAGGAAATTGGCTCCAATCAAGCGTCATCCACAAGGTATGGCATGGCGTTGCAAAGTGGAGTGATAGCCTTCCTTCTTCAAGATTCCTTTTACCCTGTACAAATCTCCCACTTTACCACCACCAAAGCACCCCCAGACCATCACATTGCCTCCACCATGCTTGACAGATGGCATCAAGCACTCCTCCAGCCTCTTTTTATTTGGTCTGCGTCTCACAAATGTTCTTCTTTGTGATCCGAACACCTCAAACTTCGATTTGTCTGTCCATAACACTTTTTTCCAATCTTCCTCTGTCCAGTGTCTGTGTTCTTTTGCCTTTTTCTTTTTATTGGCCAGTCTGAGATATGGCTTTTTCTTTGCAACTCTGCCTAGAAGGTCAGCATCCCGGAGTCGCCTCTTCACTGTTGACGTTGTGACTGGTGTTTTGCGGGTACTATTTAATGAAGCTGCCAGTTGCGGAACTGTGAGGCGTCTTTTTCTCAAATTAGACACTCTAATGTATTTGTCCTCTTGCTCAGTTGTGCACCGGTGCCTCCCACTCCTCTTTCTATTCTGGTTAGAGACAGTTTGCGCTGTTCTGTGAAGGGAGTAGTACACAGCGTTGTACGAGATCTTCAGTTGCTTGGCAATTTCTCGCATGGAATAGCCTTCATTTCTCAGAACAAGAATAGACTGACGAGTTTCAGAAGAAAGTTATTTGTTTCTGGCCATTTTGAGTCTGTAATCGATCCCACAATTGCTGATGCTCCAGATACTCAACTAGTCTCAAGAAGGCCAGTTTTATTGCTTCTTTAATCAGCACAACAGTTTTCAGCTGTGCTAACATAATTGCAAAAGGGTTTTCTAATGATCAATTAGCCTTTTAAAATGATAAACTTGGATTAGCAAACACAACGTGCCATTGGAACACAGGACTGATGGTTGCTGATAATGGGCCTCTGTACGTCTATGTAGATATTCCATTAAAAATCAGCCGTTTCCAGCTACAATAGCCATTTTCAACATTAACAATGTCTACACTGTATTTCTGATCAAATTTGCTTTTCTTTCGAAAACAAGGATATTTCTAAGTGACCCCAAACTTTTGAACGGTAGTGTATATATACACATCTTTAAAAAAATATATTTTCCTTTATTATTTTCCCCTAACCCTACCACCCCTCCCCTAATTGGAGTAAACTAATTGATAACAAAACTTAGGCTTCTACTTCCAGCTTATACATCCTATATACATTTTACGGACACAATCTATTTGATATATAGTAGTTATATAAAATACAAGAGTTAAAATTTGTTTGTTTTTAGTCCTGTCCTTCGTCTACCCTCAACCTCTTCCATCTATTTCCATCCAGTTTGATTTCTATTTGCCATATATTTTTAACTGTGCTGTTTCTGCATTTTCAGATCATGTCACCATCTTGTCTTTAAATAGCTTTTAGGTTCTAGATAGCACCTTTTTTTTCTAAGAGTGTAGAGATATTATAGGATTCATCATATTCAGAGCCACTGTTAGCGAGGTCTCTCTCTCTCTCTCTCTCTCTCTCTCTCTCTCTCTCTCTCTCTCTCTCTCTCTCTCTCTCTCTCTCTCTCTCTCTCTCTCTCTCTCTCTCTCTCTCTCTCTCTCTCTCTCCTCTCTCTCTCTCTCTCTCTCTCTCTCTCTCTCTCTCCTCTCTCTCCTCTCCTCTCCTCTCTCTCTCTCTCTCTCTCTCTCTCTCTCTCTCTCTCTCTCTCTCTCTCTCTCTCTCTCTCTCTCTCTCTCTCTCTCTCTCTCTCTCTCACACCCACCCCTGATCCCTGAAGGCCCTTGTGGTTTCATTAAACCCCAATGTGGAGCATGATGTCGGGCCAGTCTGGACTGTCTCTGTCTGAGTCTGACTAACAAGAGGAGATGTGTGATGGTAGTTGATATGAAGTTATTCTGATGTCAACAAAATCTACAGAATAAACCATATTCGTTGTGTTCTGATTGTTTTTTTAAATGCTGTCTAAATGAATGTAACATAATCAGTAGACATCCTCATAGCCCCCTGTCTTCCCCTCCCTTCCAGCCCTTCATACGAGGAAGGGCAGCCCAAATGACCGTTGCTTTATTCTGAGCAGCCACATGAAAAGGCCTGACAATGGCTGGGTTCAGCCTAGCGAAGAGACAACAGGGAGCCCCCTCGCCCTGCACTGTTCATCCTGCTGAGGGAATAAAACACCACAGAACCAGGCAGAACACTCTCTGGACCCGCATATCATTTTTTTATCGGACATCTTTTAGTAGCCTATCCCTAGCCCATATTCTACTTGTGGAAGCCTAAAATCATTCATCTATCTTCATAATAGTGAAGCATTAATGTGTCAGAGTGAAGCACTAGTATTTCAAGTTTCTCACCGTGTTAGAAAATGTTTGCTCCAAGCTGGGTGTGCTCCAAGCTGGGTGTGCTCCAAGCTGGGTGTGCTCCAAGCTGGGTGTGCTCCAAGCTGGGTGTGCTCCAAGCTGGGTGTGCTCCAAGCCTTTTCTTTTACTGCAGTGTTTTCGAGCTGAAGTTGTCAAGAGACTGTCTGAACTTAACTGCTCTAAAGCCACAGGTCCTGCCAGGTTTTTAAGAGATGTCCCCTGTGTCACCCATTTAATCAACATCTCTGTTGAGTAGGGAAATAGTTCCCACAGATACGAAACATGCTAGAGGGATCCCTCTCCGCAAGACAGACAAGGGCAACTGAAGTCGGATGTTTACATACACTTAGGTTGGAGTCATTAAAACTCGTTTTTCAACCACTCCACAAATTTCTTGTTAACAAACTATAGTTTTGTCAAGTCGGTTAGGACATCTACTTTGTGCATGACACAAGCAATTTTTCCAACAATTGTTTACAGACAGATTATTCACTTATAATTCACTGTATCACAATTCCAGTTGGTCAGAAGTTTACATACACTAAGTTGACTGTGCCTTTAAACAGCTTGGAAAATTCCAGAAAATGATGTCATGGCTTTAGAAGCTTCTGATAGGCTAATTGACATCATTTGAGACAATTGGAGGTGTACTTGTGGATGTATTTCAAGGCCTACCTTCAAACTCAGTGCCTCTTTGCTTGACATCATGGGAAAATCAAAAGAAATCATCCAAGACCTCAGAAAAAAAATTGTAGACCTCCACAAGTCTGGTTCATCCTTCGGAGCAATTTCCAAATGCCTGAAGGTACCACATTCATCTGTACAAACAATAGTACGCAAGTATAAACACCATGGGACCACGCATCCGTCATACCGCTCAGGAAGGAGACACGTTTTGTCTCCTAGAGATGAATGTACTTTGGTGCGAAAAGTGCAAATCAATCCCAGAACAACAGCAAAGGACCTTGTGAAGATGCTGGAGGAAACAGATACAAAAGTATCTATATCCACAGTAAAACAAGTCCTATATCGACATAACCTGAAAGGCCGCTCTGCAAGGAAGAAGCCACTGCTCCAAAACCGCCATAAAAAAGCCAGACTACGGTTTGCAACTGCACATGGGGACAAAGATCGTACTTTTTGGAGAAATGTCCTCTGGTCTGATGAAACACAAATATAACTGTTTTGCCATAATGACCATTGTTATGTTTGGAGGAAAAAGGGGGTTCTTGCAAGCCGAAGAACACCATCCCAACCGTGAAGCACGGGGGTGGCAGCATGTGGGGGTGCTTTGCTGCAGGAGGGACTGGTGCACTTCACAAAATAGATGGCTTCATGAGGAAGGAAATTATGTGGATATATTGAAGCAACATCTCAAGACATCAGTCAGGAAGTTAAAGCTTGGTCGCAAATGGGTCTTTCAAATGGACAATGACCCCAAGCATACTTCCAAAGTTGTGGCAAAATGGCTTAAGGACAACAAAGTCAAGGTATTAGAGTGGTCATCACAAAGCCCTGACCTCAATCCTATAGAAAATGTGTGGACAGAACTGAAAAAGCGTGTGCGAGCAATGAGGCCTACAAACCTGACTCAGTTACACCATCTCTGTCAGGAGGAATGGGCCAAAATTCACCCAACTTATTGTGAGAAGCTTGTGGAAGGCTACCCGAAAAGTTTGACCCAAGTTAAACAATTTAAAGGCAATGCTACCAAATACTAATTGAGTGTATGTAAACTTCTGACCCACTGGGAATGTGATGAAATAAATAAAAGCTGAAATAAATCATTCTCTCTACTATTATTCTGACATTTCACATTCTTAAAATAAAGTGGTGATCCTAACTAACCTTAGACAGGGAATTTTTACTAGGATTAAATGTCAGGAATTGTGAAAAACAGAGTTTAAATGTTTATTTTATTTATTTTTATTTTCACTAGGCAAGTCCGTTAAGAACAAATTCTTATTTACAATGACAACCTACCCCGGCAAATTATGCGCCGCCCTTTGGGACTCCCAATCATGGCTGGATTGTGATACAGCCAGGAATCGAACCAGGGTCCGTATTGACGCCTCTAGCACTGAGATGCAGTTCCATAGACGGCTGCGCCACTCGGGAGCTCCAAAATGTATTTGGCTAAGGTGTATGTAAACATCTGACTTCAACTGTATATATATTTTGAGTGTGTGGTCTAAAGTAATTTACGAACAGATAGAGGAATATGCTAGCATGAAAAATATTTTTTTATGACCTACAATCTGGTTTTAGAAAGTCCCACTCCACTGACACATCTGTTGTTTTTAACTGACTTTATCAGGAAAGAAGGTGACTTGGGAAAGTTCTGTGGAATAGTAATGCTTGATCTGCAGAAGGCATTTGACTGTTGATCATGATATTATGCTCTACAAGATAAGCCCTTGGTTTTAACAGCAGGGTCATTGACTGGGTTAAATCCTATTTAACAGGATGAGACCAAATGGTGGATGTTAATGGAACACTTTCTAGTGCAAAGAGAATTAGCTGTGGGGTCCCGCAGGGGAGCATCCTTGGCCCAAGTCACTTCCTACTGTACATTCATGATATGAAATCAGCCTGCTCTCGTGAATTGTTTTTGTACGCGAATGACTCTGCTCTACTGGTCTCCCATAAGAACAAAGCCTCAGTAGAATAGATCCTTAGTGCAGAGTTATCCGATATCAGTAGATAACCAACTTTCTCTGCGTCTTGGAAAAACAGAATCCATCTTATTTGGTTCCAGAGTAAAGCTTGCAAGGACCCCTGGTTTTAGTGTCAAAGTGGTCAACTCAGAGGTCACACCAAACACCTCAGTCCTTGGGTGTGAATTGGATAGATACCTGACCGGTGACACTATGACCCTGAAGGTTTTAACTAAGATAAAGCAAAACATAAATGTCCTTGCTCGGACCTCAAAATATCTTGATAGTGTCACACTAAAGACTCTGGCCGGTGCGCTAGTTCAGTTTCACTTTGATTATGGGTGCACATATTGGTTCACCGGCAGCCCCAAACATCTACAGAATAAGCTACAGACCAGCCAAAAACAAGCTGGTTGGAATTGTACTTAAACTACCCCCTCGTACTCATCTGGGGGCCAAGCGTTTTAATCAGCTAGGCTGACTTTCTGGGTAATATTAATTCAACCTGGGCTGGTCCACATAATTATTTCTGACTCAGCCACCAGGTAATAATCACATTCTTGTACTTATATTAGAGATGTCCACCAATACAACACCAGAGCCAGAGACTCTGATATTGTCTGTTTTAAATTTAAGAATGTATCTGGTAAGAACACTTTTTTACATACTGCCGCTGTTGAGTGGAACAAACTACCACAGCAACTCAAAGCCATACCGACCATAACTTCATGTAAAAAATAATTTGATAAAGCTGGCTAATGATCAAGCAATATAACACTTTTGCATGTCTGTATTTATGTAATGTATCTGTATCTATGTCATTTTGTAATGTTTTTGCACCATGGAATTTAGGGACCACAATGGAAATAAGTCTCTTTTGAAATGTATATACTGTGTGTATATGTGTTTTTTTAACTGGCAAATCAAATCAATCAATCAATGGAAAATTCAATCATTGTGATAAATAACCTAATGATGATCACCATTATATCAAATTGTATTGGCAATTCATTGCAATATATTCCAAACTGTACCGCTGTAATTTTGAACATTCATTCCATTTGATTGAACAGTGTAGAGGAGGGGTAGGCTATCTTGTATCCATAATGACGTGGATGAACAACTTCATCATCACAGTGGAAGACTGCAGAGGGTCTTGTAGCCTTGTAGCCGCTGTGACGTAAGAACGCATGGAATATTTCCTGTTGGCCAACACGTTTGCTGTGCTGGAGAGTTTCCACTAGTTACTATAGCCACAAAGTCAAATGTCTGTATCGTAATTTTTATTTATTTCTTATTTAATGTTAGGGTTAGGCATATCATTAGCAGTGTGATTTAAGAAATGATTAGGTTTAAAATCCCATTTTAAGATGAGAAATTGAATAAATAGGCGGGGGTTATGACTTTGTGGCTGTGGTAGCGACTGTGCTGGCGCTTGTTTGCTACGAACCAACTCAACTATAGGAGCTAGCTTACTAATGTTTACCGGTAAGTTTATAACACGTTTCCCATCGTTTAAATGCTTTTGCTTAATAGGTTACAAGCAGGTAAAACCCGCAAGAGTACGACAAAAGCTGACGTTTAAGTTAACGTTTTGTTTTACAGTCAGCAAGCACAAACTTGGCGGGTGGTTTTTTTATTTATCCGTTACAAGTCAGCTGGAGCTACCCACCCCCAGATATTCAGCTTGCTACTAGCCAGATAAACGCATGCTTTCTTTACCATCAGTTTATGGTAACTTGGATATATATGACAAGCTTAAATAAGAAACTATCTAACTTTACAACATGTCAGTTTGTTTGACAGTATGACTTCCGGCCAAGGTGACGTTATCTTTTCTCCGGAGTCAACCGTCACCTCCTTGTTGGCTAGTTCCGGACACCTGAGAGGCACCCAAAGCCTAAATGACCCCGACCTGTCTCTCACCGGCATCAGATACCGGGATCGGGACTATGAATCGGCTACTGAGGCCCTGGAAGCCTACATCGCAGACTTTGACAGAAGCCTGCACACTATTGAAACTTCTACCGGGAGACTGCAGCTCCAGAAAATCCAGATCAGTTCTGCTCTGCCCAGAACTGAGTTCAGGAATAAAGATGGTGAAGATTTAGGTTTTTGTTTTCAATAATGAAATGCTTAACTTTTATCTGTCCAAGTTGTTTGAAGATGGATATAAAAGTATTATGTTTTATCTAGTGGTGCTTGGAACTTAATTAATGTACAATAATTAGCCACCTTGATTGTGTACTGTAATGGTGTATCATGTCCTTGGTTCCCAGTTCTTAGAGAAAGACTAACGGACAGGGAGCTGGACTTCCTGAATCTTCCTGTGGGTTCTGGTCGCCGTGGAGACTCAGACTGCATCAGCCTGACCACCGACGACCTGCTGGTGCTCCCCTGTGATGGCTCCCTACCCGTGACCCGCACCTCTGCCTTCCTCACCCAGTCTGGGGACTACCCTCTGGGGCAGAGCTCCCACTCTAACTCCTGGTCCTCTGGGAGGCCTAGGCCTAACAGCAGCTCTCATATTAAACGCTGCCTGCACTACTCTGCCCCTCACAACACTCCTCACAAGCTGTACCAGTCCAGAGTGGGAACTCGAGCAGGGAAAACTCAAAAGACAGAGCCCTTCACAGGCCTTAGATCCTCAGGCCCCAGAGTGAAGGGGAGCCTGCCGCCCCAGCCCCATCATGGTCTCTACCACCAGACCCCAGGTCCAGAGGTGAACCAGAGGGACCTACCACCCCCAGACTCCCATGGCCCTTTCTCCCCCCACCATGACTACCCTCGCTGGCTGACCAGCCAAAAGTCTGAGATGGATTTCTCTGGGGTCACCAGCATTCCTGACCTGAAGTACCCTGCCTGGCTCCAGGAGTGTGACAATGTTCCCAAAGACATTCCCACCACTACCGTAGACCTCTCAGAGTCTCATAAGGAGACGCAGCATTGGGGCCCGACCCAGACCTTGCCCCCCTCCCCTAGACCTCCCTCCTGGCTGGGTGAGCTGGAGGCTTCCTATGAGGAGCTAAAAGGAAACAAGGAGGACGGTAACGGCGGCCATCTTGAGGGCGTCTCTGGTTCTGATGATGACGGGCAACAACTTCTCAGAGGAGAGGCTGATCACAGGACACTGATGGAGTTGAGACGACAGTTTGCAGAGCGGCTAGCTTTAGCTGCAGAGGGAGAACGGAGCGCTGGTTTCGACGAGCTCTTCAGCGGTATAATACACTTTCTGCATGTCTAAACAACACCACTTGTCCAGACTTAGTCCTCCGTTTACAGTGCAGTACACTGCTACTTTCGTGTATTGTAAAACTTGCATTAAGAGCTGTCCACCGTGTTTCTCCACAGATGATAAGATGGAGAGTTTGATCTTGAAGGCAGAGGCCCTTAACTCTCCTTCGCTAGGCCTAAACGCTAACCGCCAGCTGCAGAACTCTCCTTCGCTAGGCCCGACCAGCCAGCTGCAGAACTCTCCTTCGCTAGGCCCGACCAGCCAGCTGCAGAAGGACATGGGACAGAGCCCTGGGGGCTCAGAGGATGCCCTAGAGGCTGATCGCTCTTGGGACAACCCTGCCATCACATTGTGAGTGCTAGTCCATGATCCTCCTAGTGTCAAAGTGGTGACATGTACTGTGGTGTATTGAGAAATGTATTATGTGTTAATGAGAATGTTTAGATTTAAAATGGTTGCAAATAGCCAATGGGATTTGTGTGCAGGAGTTGAGTTATTTGAATTAACAAATGACATTTGGGGTTTCCGTTCTTGCATTGAAGTGATTTGGATTACGAGATGCAAGGGCGGTGAAAAAGTTAAATGACGTAAAGGAGAGTTGGGCTGAAGACACTGTAGTAGTTGATTGGAATGTGTTAAGGTGAACATGAAATAAATCAGTTCTGGTTATTATAAGTATGCTTCGGAGTCATCAGTGAAAGAACCCAGCACCTCAGGATGCAACATGTACGAATACTCTCAAAATACAAACGAGCATGATACATTACCAATATTAAGTAGGATATGTTTTGCAGAATCTACTTAGTAAACTCAACTATTATTGAGCTATAATTTCACAGAAGGCTTTGCTAAACGTTTTGCTTCTCTCCCTGCAGTAAATCACCAGTGCCAGTAGGGGGAGCAGAAGACACACTCATCACCACAGAGCCTCTGAGAGACAGGAAAGATGAGGTCTGTACAAAATGTTTCTTGATAAGATGATTCCTTTAGTCCATGTAATGTTTTAACTAAGAATTCTGATTGAGAGTTGGGTTTATTGTAGCCCAGAGCCATGTACTTGAATCCTAACTCAACCCCCCCCATCTTCCATGTTGTGGCGTGCCTGTGCAGGCTGCCTCAGGCTCATGTTCGTCGGGCTACAGCAGCAGGAAACACCCTGGTCCGGTGGAGGCCCTCAAACAGATGCTGTTTAGCCTGCAGGCCGTGGAGCAACAGGTCAGTCTGGAGAATGACTCAACACAAAAGGAAGTCACCTTGGAGAATCCTTCAACACCATACCAAACGCCAACGTTAGAGAACGGCACAAAACCACTGATGATAAAGGTACTGAAAATGAGATGGATGAGGTGTAGACTTCAAGTTATCTGGTTTCTAGTTATGAATCTATTTTGCCTGACACATAACTAGATGACATAACTGATGTGAACCTGAGCAGTGATACCGTTGTCTGAATTACAGATGTCAGATGACTATGACACTGCGCTCGGTGGACAATCATTACAGAGGTACAGTACTTATACAAATAGATACATTTAGTCTACTGTCTTATTTCAGATATGTCCTTTTTTCTAAAGACCCTGATACTCTGTCACATAAAATGGTTAAATAACTATCTTATCTTTTGTTTTAGGGCCCTGCATCACCTTGGGAGATTGAAGAGGCTTGTTGAAGACTCACCTGGTGGAAAGGCCAAATCTCAGAAAGGGACAGAGTTGTAGAAGAACAGCCATATCTTTATTGGATAGTGTTGGTTATGTGAAAATGGTCTGAAAAAGCATAATGTCTAGGTCTTGACTTGGACATTGAACATGAGGGTCAAACAAGTAAATCTCATTGACAGGGGAATTTCAGTGCCTCGAGTATTAAAGAACAAAACTAGTCCACAGTAACTACACTAATAGCCGGTTTGTATTGTTTGTTTATAAGTTTCTATTTTATGATATCTCAAGTGCACATAACATCTAGTAAATTCAATATTCAGTAAAGCCTTGTGCCTTTATAAACAGGAAGATCTCACAGAACCTGATTTTAATAAATTGTACGTCACAATGCCATGCTTTTTTCTTTGTTGTCTGTTTTTATATAGTGAATTTCAGAGAATCCAACGGTAGGAAACCGATTGTAAGTATTTGATCCCCTGCTGATTTTGTACGTTTGCCCACTGACAAAGAAATTATCAGTCTATAATTTTAATGGTAGGTTTATTTGAACAGTGAGAGACAGAATAACAACAAAAAAATCCAGAAAAACGCATGTAAAAAATGAACCGTTTTTTAAATGATATGAGAAAAAAATATTCAATTTTATTTGGAATGGCAAGCCTGACCAAATTAAACGGGCCTATTTATATAATGAATATGAATTCGGAGGACAGAAATTATTAAATATTAAAGCATTAGACCTATCACTAAAAGCTTCAGTCATACAAAAGTTATACTTAAATCCGAACTGGTTCTCTAGCAAATTAGTAAGATTGTCTCACCCAATGTTCAAGAATGGCCTTTTTCCCTTTATTCAGATCACAACCACTCACTTTCAGTTATTTGAAAAGGAAATCATCTCCCAGATATCACTATTTCTAAAACAAGCCATAGAAAGTTGGTTGCAATTTCAATGTAATCCTCCAGAAACGACAGAACAAATAATGCAACAAATATTGTGGTTAAACTCAAATATACTAATTGACAAAAAAAACTTTTTTTTTTTGACAATGTTTCAAAAAGGTTTAATCTTTGTAAATGATATCATCGGTAGGACTGGTGGAGTTATGTCGCACATGCAGCTAACAAAAACATATGGAAATGTCTGTATAGTGTTTATGAACTGATACGCAAAATGACACCGGATTCAAAACTTAATCTTTCAACTTAAATTATTATATAAAATTCTTGCTACCAATATAATGTTATATACATGGGGGATACAATCTTCTCAGCTCTGCAGATTTTGCTGCGAAGAGACAGAATCATTAGATCATTTGTTTTGGTACTGTCCATTTGTAGCTTGTTTTTGGACACAGGTCCAGGAATGGCTAAAGGATTGCAATATTTACCTGTAGCTAACCCTGCAGATAGCATTACTGGGTGATCTGAAAAGGCATAGTCAATCGATCAATAACATAATACTATTAGCAAAAATGTTTATTTTCAATTTACAATCTGTAGAAACAATGAGAATAGAAAGGTTCAGAACTTTTGTAAGACATCACAGTACAGTTGAAATATATATGGCAAATAGAAATCCTATATGGATGGTGTTAAAAGATAGATGGGAGGTGTTGAATGGAGCTGAAGGATGGGACTAATAACAACTAACAACAAACAATATCAAGATAACTAATGTAAAGCACGCTGTGTCCATAATAAGTATATAGGTTGTAGGTTGGGAGCTTTTGTGAAGGAGCACAGTTAGAAAGATATGGCATATAGAAGCAAACCGGATGGACATCATGAAAATGATCGGAGAGGTTGAGAGTAGAAGAAGTTCAGGTGAAAGAACCAGCAAAATGTAATTACTGTCAAATTGACTGTGTCCATAAAATGTAGATAGTGGGTATGGGCAGGAAGTAGAGGCCTAAGCATTGTTGTTCACTAGTTTACTCCAAGTGGGGAAAGGGTGGCGGGGTTGGAAAGTAATAAAGGGGAATATATATATTTTTAAAAAGGATTATATATGTGTATGTTTGTGTGTATATGTGTATGTGTATATATACAGTGGGGGAAAAAAGTATTTAGTCAGCCACCAATTGTGCAAGTTCTCCCACTTAAAAAGATGAGATAGGCCTGTAATTTTCATCATAGGTACACGTCAACGATGACAGACAAATTGAGAATTTTTTTTCCAGAAAATCACATTGTAGGATTTTTAATGAATTTATTTGCAAATTATGGTGGAAAATAAGTATTTGGTCACCTACAAACAAGCAAGATTTCTGGCTCTCACAGACCTGTAACTTCTTCTTTAAGAGGCTCCTCTGTCCTCCACTCGTTACCTGTATTAATGGCACCTGTTTGAACTTTTTATCAGTATAAAAGACACCTGTCCACAACCTCAAACAGTCACACTCCAAACTCCACTATGGCCAAGACCAAAGAGCTGTCAAAGGACACCAGAAACAAAATTGTAGACCTGCACCAGGCTGGGAAGACTGAATCTGCAATAGGTAAGCAGCTTGGTTTGAAGAAATCAACTGTGGGAGCAATTATTAGGAAATGGAAGACATACAAGACCACTGATAATCTCCCTCGATCTGGGGCTCCACGCAAGATCTCACCCCGTGGGGTCAAAATGATCACAAGAACGGTGAGCAAAACTCCCAGAACCACACGGGGGACCTAGTGAATGACCTGCAGAGAGCTGGGACCAAAGTAACAAAGCCTACCATCAGTAACACACTACGCCGCCAGGGACTCAAATCCTGCAGTGCCAGACGTGTCCCCCTGCTTAAGCCAGTACATGTCCAGGCCCGTCTGAAGTTTGCTAGAGTCCATTTGGATGATCCAGAAGAGGATTGGGAGAATGTCATATGGTCAGATGAAACCAAAATATAACTTTTTGGTAAAAACTCAACTCGTCGTGTTTGGAGGACAAAGAATGCTGAGTTGCATCCAAAGAACACCATACCTACTGTGAAGCATGGGGGTGTAAACATTATGCTTTGGGGCTGTTCTTCTGCAAAGGGACCAGGACGACTGATCCGTGTAAAGGAAAGAATGAATGGGGCCATGTATCGTGAGATTTTGAGTGAAAACCTCCTTCCATCAGCAAGGGCATTGAAGATGAAATGTGGCTGGGTCTTTCAGCATGACAATGATCCCAAACACACCGCCCGGGCAACGAAGGAGTGGCTTCGTAAGAAGCATTTCAAGGTCCTGGAGTGGCCTAGCCAGTCTCCAGATCTCAACCCCATAGAAAATCTTTGGAGGGAGTTGAAAGTCCGTGTTGCCCAGCGACAGCCCCAAAACATCACTGCTCTAGAGGAGATCTGCATGGAGGAATGGGCCAAAATACCAGCAACAGTGTGTGAAAACCTTGTGAAGACTTACAGAAAACGTTTGACCTGTGTCATTGCCAACAAAGGGTATATAACAAAGTATTGAGAAACTTTTGTTATTGACCAAATACTTATTTTCCACCATAATTTGCAAATAAATTCATTAAAAATCCTACAATGTGATTTTCTGGAATTCTTTTTCTCTCATTTTGTCTGTCATAGTTGACGTGTACCTATGATGCAAATTACAGGCCTCTCTCATCTTTTTAAGTGGGAGAACTTGCACAATTGGTGGCTGACTAAATACTTTTTCCCCCCACTGTATATATATATAAAAACATGGGGGATTGGAAGTGATGCAGACAATTACATTGATGGAAGTTACAATCTGCAATATTAAGCTGATCTACCCCCCCCCAAAAAAAAAACACTCCACGAGGTGAGATCTTGCATGGAGCCCCAGGCCGAGGGAGATTGACAGTTATTTTGTGTTTCTTCCATTTGCGAATAATCGCACTAACTGTTGTCACCTTCTCACCAAGCTGCTTGGCGATGGTCTTGTAGCCCATTCCAGCCTTGTGTAGGTCTACAATCTTGTCCCTGACATCCTTGGAGAGCTCTTTGGTCTTGGCCATGGTGGAGAGTTTGGAATCTGATTGATTGATTGCTTCTGTGGACAGGTGTATTTTATACAGGTAACAAACTGAGATCAGGAGCACTCCCTTTAAGAGTGTGCTCCTAATCTCAGCTAGTTACCTGTATAAAATACACCTGGGAGCCAGAAATCTTTCTGATTGAGAGGGGGGTCAAATACTTATTTCCCTCATTAAAATGCAAATCAATTTATAACATTTTTGACATGTGTTTTTCTGGATTTTTTTGTTGTTATTCTGTCTCTCACTGTTCAAATAAACCTACCATTAAAAATTTAGACTGATCATTTCTTTGTCAGTGGGCAAACGTACAAAATCAGCAGGGGATCAAATACTTTTTTCCCCTTCACTGTATATAGCTAACGTCTCTCACTTCTGTTCCTTCTGTTTCCGTTTGGATGATTCCAATGTTCTGAGATATAATATAATACCTATATTTGGGTCTAGTGAAGTATAACCATTATAATATATCATCATATAACCATAATTCCATTGGTTGTTGTATTTGAATCCAGTTGATTTTCATCCCCCCCCCCCCGACACCAAAATGGTCCATAACGACAGAAAAAAAAGAAGAAAAAAAAAACACTTGCTAATACAGGGCTATCTACAAATGTTTATTGTCATAATCACAAGTGATTATACATACATGATGAAACAAACAACCCCTGATCAGGAGTACTGCGTCAAACGGAGAAGCAAGAAATGGTCCCACGTCTGCACGGTGCAGCCTAGGACCGGTGCACGGTGCAGCCTAGGACCGGTACACGGTGCAGCCTAGGACCGGTGCACGGTGCAGCCTAGGACCGGTGCACGGTGCAGCCTAGGACCGGTGCACGGTGCAGCCTAGGACCGGTGCACAGTGCAGCCTAGGACCGGTGCATGGCATCTCATAACCAGTTCAGATTTGTAGGCACAACTTCTGTACTGCATCAAATATAACATTGTCTCTCACATGGACTGAACACCACTTGCAGGTAAGGAATGAGTTGATGTTGCTCTAATTATGACTTTCTAATGCCCCATTTCATCCATGATATGTTTGTGGACCGTCCAGAGCTACTGTATAGGACTGCCTTAGGTCAGTACAAAGTATTACATTTTATAAGACGTGTGCTACTGTGCAATACATCGGCTTCAAAAGTGTGACGCTCCAATAAAATGCTCCGCTCCAATGAGGCCCCCTCCCTCACAACTTTAAAAAATCGATCAACCAAATCAGGACTTCTGTGCCAGTAGCGTGCTGAGTTTGATCTTTCCGTCCATGGATGCGGTGAGGCAGGTGCCACAGTCCATGGCAGAGCACCAGTCCACTGTGACCACGGGGGCCTTGTGACCCCCCAGGGGCAGAACCCTCTCCAGACCACTCTCACTGGAGCTGTTCAGCTGGAAAGGAGAAGAGGAGACAGTCAGGGCAACAAACAAAAAAAACACCCTTGCCTTGTTCGCACTAACTCTCACACTTGTCAACACTGATTTTGCCAATAGCTACTTCTATCGAGGGAAGAATTGACTTCCTATGGCTATGCCTTAAAGATGGAATGCCCATTAAGCGAAGCCACTGATAACACCCAGGGACATTTGTTATTGTTTTGTTTATGAAAGGAGGAGGAGCATCTACGTAAACAAAACGTGTAGTACATACTCTGCTGTTTTATCCCGCATGCAATGATGTGCAATGATGTCAGAGGGGGGAATGTTTGTTTGAAGTATCGTCTTTGTTGTTGTAATCTCGCAAACAGACGTGGCAGTTTCACCGCTATGGATTCCAGCTTTAAAGATGGACTAACTGTAAGTCGCTCTGGATAAGAGTGTCTGCTAAATGACAAATGAAAATGTAATGTTGGTGCCATACTTACTACTACACACCGATAGTCTGCTTATTGTAGCTGGGAGAGTGGGAGAAGCTCCATCACTAATACACATCTCCTGCATGACATCCAGTCTTAAAGAGATCTGTTCACTTCACAGCAGAGACTGTATAATATATAACGGTTCACAGGCAGCGGGGCAGCAGCAGCAGCTGATGTACAGATCCATTGGTATTAAATTAATGTGGTATATAATAGGTTTCACTCTCATGCAGGAGGTTTTGTATTAGTGCTGTTCAAACGGAGCCTCCTAGCCACACACAGACACAGACACAGACACACACACACACAGACACACACACACACAGACACACAAACACACACAGACACACACACACAGACACACAGACACACAGACACAGACACACATAGACAGACACACACACACACACACACAGACACACACACACAGACAGACAGACACACACACACACACACACACAGACACACACACACACAGACACACACACACACACACACACACTCCCAATAGCCCCCTTAGCCTCTGTTTTGAGCGATCCTGCGAGCCGTTTGAAGTGGGAGTGTTGTCCTAATTCAACTTTGAGCGAGGTGTAGTGCCTTTTCAGCCCTCTAGTTGGGCCTAGTGATTCCAAACTAAGCGAATCGAGTTGCTGGCTTCCTACTGAGTGGTACTCAAAATTCCCATGAAGCTCTGCGACCCAAGGCTAGAAAATTGTATACCACTGATCTAGCATGTTCCGAACTCCTGTGTGTAACATAAGGAAGGACGCTAGAAAAATGTAACAGAAAAATAAACCTGGTTAAAACAGTGTACAGTGTATATTTTGCATTTGTGAAATTATTTTGATGTGATATGGAAGTAAAGGCCTTTATGTTTCTAGAACCGTATCGCTTCACGTTTAGATGGAGTATCTGGCTGTTTTGGCTGCCAGAGCCAGTCTCCCTCTAAACAATAACATATAAGGTCCTTGGATGTTAAGGAGTAACGGTAAGCTCGCCTGCAATCTTTAAACGTCCAATTGTAGACGCTTTTATCTCAATATCAGATCATTTCTAGGGAACAATTAAGTACCTTACTGTCAATTAAAATGGTTAAAAAAATGCTTCTTATCAAAGAGCAATTTCTCAAGCAAGAAATTTGCTAGGACCGTTTAGGAGTGGTCTGAGTGGGGATGGGGAAACTGAAAACTAGCCGTTATTGGCAGAGAGGTTTGGAACTCTCTTTCTTATTGGTCTATGAACTAATTTACCACCTGGTGATGTCAACAGGCAGGCCAAAACTCCATCCCACCAAAACAGGCTGAAATTTCAGGAGGTCTTTTCAAACAGCTCTTATACTAAAAGGGCATTATCATAATTTTTACAATTTCACAATATTATTCCAAACTCATAGTAGAAATATACACTATGTGGCCAGTTTATTAGGTACACCCATCTAGTACAGAGTCGGACCCCCCTTTGCCTCCAGAACAGCTTGAATTATTTTGGGCACGGCAACGTTGCTCAATTGGTATCAAGGGACCTAACGTATGCAAGGAAAACATTCCCCACACCATTACGCCACCAGCCTGTACTGTTGACACCAGTCAGGATGGGTCCATGGACTGATGCTGCTTACACCAAATCCTGACTCTGCCATCAGCATGACGCAACAGGAACCGGGATTCGTCGGACCAGACAATGTTTTTCCACTCCTCAGTTGTCCAGTGTTGGTGATGGCGTGCCCACTGGAGCCGCTTCTTCTTGTGTTTAGCTGATAGGAGTGGAACCCGGTGTGGTCGTCTGCTGCAATAGCCCATCCGTGACAAGGACTGACGAGTTGTGTGTTCCGAGATGCCGTTCTGCACATCACTGTTGTACTGCGCCGTTATTTGCATGTATGTGGCTCGCCTGTTAGCTTGCACAATTTGCCTGTTTGTGGCTCACCTGTTAGCTTGGGATCTACCTGTTTGTGGCTCGCCTGTTAGCTTGGGATCTACCTGTTTGTGGCTCACCTGTTAGCTTGGGATCTACCTGTTTGTGGCTCGCCTGTTAGCTTGGGATCTACCTGTTTGTGGCTCACCTGTTAGCTTGGGATCTACCTGTTTGTGGCTCACCTGTTAGCTTGGGATCTACCTGTTTGTGGCTCACCTGTTAGCTTGGGATCTACCTGTTTGTGGCTCACCTGTTAGCTTGGGATCTACCTGTTTGTGGCTCACCTGTTAGCTTGGGATCTACCTGTTTGTGGCTCGCCTGTTAGCTTGGGATCTACCTGTTTGTGGCTCGCCTGTTAGCTTGGGATCTACCTGTTTGTGGCTCGCCTGTTAGCTTGGGATCTACCTGTTTGTGGCTCGCCTGTTAGCTTGGGATCTACCTGTTTGTGGCTCGCCTGTTAGCTTGGGATCTACCTGCGCCTTCATTGCTGGGACTGCCTGTGTCTGCGACGGCTGTGCCGACTCCAGCAGCGGCTTCGTCGTCGAGTTCGGCTCCCTTCCCCTCTCTCTGGATCTGAAGGGGCACTGGCTGCTGTGGGAGGTCTGGACCTGTCGCCGGGAGCAGCGGGCGTATGCTATCCTACTTCTCATGGGCCCGTGAAAGGTTCCACAAATTGTGTGAGGGTTTCAGATTCCTCCATCCCCTTCTCCAGCCGTTGTATTGGGCAGTTCAATGATGACAAATGTCTCAGTCCCTGGAGCAAAAACGTTGTGCTATCCAGGAGCACGAGGACATGACATCAATTTGCTGCTCCCAAACATTTTAAACCTGCATCAGGAAATTGAGTCTATCATAGTTCATGTGGGATTCAATTACATTATGAAGGGCAGCTCAGAAAAACTGAAGATGGATTTTAAAGAACTGATTGGGTCTCTGCTAGACACCAACAAACGCCCCATAATATCTGGCCCTGTGCCCTCCCTAAATCGTGGCATTGAACGTTTTCAGCAGACTTTTAGCCTTCAATAACTGGCTTCGAGACTATTGCAGCTCTGTGGGTGTAACATTTATTGACAATTTTGATACCTTCTGGAAACAAAGCTAGTTTTATAAGGAGGATGGGATCCACCCAAATCATTTGGGTTCCTGGATCCTTTCACATTATAAGGCTGCGTTGATACAATGACTTATCAATGACCTAAGCCCAGCTCAGTTAATCCCTACCATTGTGTCGCTGAGTTGCCATAATGCTTCAGCAAATGTACATTATCCCAGGGGCGTTGGAAGACACAATGTAAGTAACCTCATTTATGTCCCTCTAACTGCCCTGAATGCCTCTGCTGATCCTACAGCTATTGTATGCAGTAATCATATGCCTAAGAACCAGATTAATACTGTTAGCACTGAGCCGGTGTGCCTGAGGAGGAAGTCCACTGTGTGCAGCTCACCCTGCACTAACATAAAGAACATGAGCACATCTACTGCTGCTAAGCTTCCCAGTAAAGCAATGAAAACAATCAAGCATCCCAGAAAAGCGCAAAAAAATAGCCCACGTTAACATATGTAGCTTAAGAAGGTTCATGAAATCAATAATTTGCTAGTAACAGATGACATTCATATTCTGACTATCTCTGAAACGCACTTAGATAATACCTTTGATGACACAGTGGTAGCAATACAAGGTTATAACCTTTAAAGAAAATATAGAAATGCCAATGGTGGAGGTGTTGCTGTTTAAATTCAGAACCACATTCCTGTAAAGCTTAGAGAGGATCTCATGTTAAATACTGTTGAAGTAATATGGCTACAGGTTCATCTGCCTCACCTAAAGCCCATTCTTGTGGGAAGCTGCTATAAACCACCAAGTGCTAACTGTCAGTATCTGGATAACGTGTGAAATGCTTGATAATGTATGTGATATCAACAGAGAGGTGTATTTTCTGGGTAATTTAAATATTGACTGGCATTCATCAAGCTGATGAAAATGCTTCAAACTGTAACTGGTGCCTGCAACCTGGTTCAGGTTATCAGTCAACCTACCAGGGTAGTTACAAACAGCACAGGAATAATATCATCAACATGTATTGATCACATCTTTACTAATGCTGCTGAAATGTGCTTTAAAGCAGTATCCAAATCCATTGGATGTAGTGATCACAATATAGAAGCCATATCTAGGAAAACCAAAGTTCCAAAGGCTGGGCCTAATATAGTGTATGAGGTCCTACAAGAGGTTTTGTAGTGATTCCTATGTTGTTGATGTAAAGAATATTTGTTGGTCTGTGGTGTGTAACCAGAAGCTACACTTGACACATTTATGAAATGGCTTATTCCAGTTACTAATAAGCATGCACCCATTAAGAAAATGAATGTAGAAACTGTTAAATCCCTGTGGGTTAATGAGGAATTGAAAAATGTTATGTTTAGAGGGATGAGGCAAAAATAATGGCAAATATGTCTGGCTGCACAACCGATTGGCAAACGTACTGCAAATTGAGAAGTCCTGCGTCTAAAGAATGATAGTAAAAATCTGTGGAGCACCTTAAATGAAATTTTGGGCAAAAAGGCAAACTCAGCTCCATCATTCATTGAATCAGATGGCTCATTCATCACAAAACCCACTGATATGGCAAAATACTTTAATGATTTTTTCATTGGCAAGATTAGCAAACTTATATAAACGCTGCCACTACACATCCAAGTATAACTGATCAAATTATGAAAGACAAGCAATTTTTGAATTCCGTAAAGTGAGTGAGGAAGAAGTTATTTTTTTCTATTGTTGTCAATCAACAATGACAAGCCACCGGGGTCTGACAACTTGGATGGAAAATTACTGAGGATAATAGCGGACAATATTGCCACTCCTATTTGCCATATCTTCAATCTAAGCCTACTAGAAAGTGTGTGGCCTCAGGCCTGGAGGGAAGCAAAAGTAAAAAAAATAGTAAAGCCCCCTTTACTGTCTCAAATAGCTTACCAATCAGCCTGTTACCAATCCTTAGTAAACATTTGGAAATAATTGACCAGATACAATGCTATTTTACTGTAAGCAAATTGACAACAGACTTTCAGCACACTGACACACATGACTGATGATTGGCTGAGAGAAATTGATGATGAAAAGATTGTGGGAGCTGTTTTGTTAGACTTCAATGCGGCTTTTGACATTATCAAACATAGTCTGCTGCTGGAAAAACGTATGTGTTATGGCTTTACACCCCCTGCTATATTGTGGATAAAGAGTTACCTGTCTAACAGAACACATAGGGTGTTCTTTAATGGAAGTCTCTCCAACATAATCCAGGTAGAATCAGGAATTCCCCAGGGCAGCTGTCTAGGCCCCTTACTTTTTTCAATCTTTACTAATGACATGCCACTGGCCTTGAGTAAAGCCAGTGTGTCTATGTATGTGGATGACTCAACACTATACACATCAGCTACTACAGCGAGTGAAATCACTGCAACACTTAACAAAGAGTTGCAGTTAGTTTTAGAGTTGGTGGCAAGGAATAAGTTAGTCCTAAATATTTCTAAAACTAAAAGCATTGTATTTGGGACAAATCATTCACTAAACCTCAACTAAATATTGTATTAAATAACTGTGGAAATTGAGAAAGTTGAGGAGACTAAACTGCTTGGAGTAACCCTGGATTGTAGACTCATGGTCAAAACATGTTGATACAACAGTAGCTCAGATGGGGAGAAGTCTGTCCATAATAAAGCGCTGCTCTGCCTTCTTAACAGCACTATCAACAAGGCAGGTCCTACAGGCTCTAGTTTTGTCGCACCTGGACTACTGTTCAGTCGTGTGGCCAGGTGCCACAAAGAGGGACCTCGGAAAATTACAATTGGCTCAGAAAAGGGCAGCACGGCTGGCCCTTAAATGTACAAGGAGAGCTAACATGAATGATATGTATGTCAATCTCTCTGGGCTCAAAGTTGTTTTTGTAAGAAGTGTTGACATGCTGAATGGACCAAGGTGTCTGTTTAAACTACTAGCACAAAGCTTGGACACCGATGCATACCCCACAAGACATGCCACCAGTCTCTTCACAATCCCCAAGTCAAGAACAGACTATGGGAGGTGCACAGTATTACATAGAGCCATGACTACATGGAACTCTATTCCACATCAGGTAACTGATGCAAGCAGTAGAATCAGATTTAAAAAACTGATACAAATACACCTTATGGAACAGCGGGGATCGGGAAGAAACACAAACACAGGCACATACACACATACAGTCGTGGTCAAAAGTTTCACAAAGTTTGCTGCTTCAGTGTTTTTAGATATTTTTGTCAGATTTTACTATGGTATACTGAAGTATAATTACAAGCATTCCATTAATCCCATCGCTCAAACGCATTAAGAAGGAAATAAATTCCACAAACTAACTTTTAAGAAGGCACACCTGTTAATTGAAATGCATTCCAGGTGACTACCTCATGAAGCTGTTTGAGAGAATGCCAAGAGTGTGCAAAGCTGTCATCAAGGCAAAGGGTGGCTATTTGAATAATCTCAAATATAAAATATATTTTGATTTGTTTAACACTTTTTTGGTTACTACATGATTCCATATGTGTTATTTCATAGTTTTGATGTCTTCACTATTATTCTACAACGTAGAAAATAGTAAAAATAAAGAAAAACCCTTGAATGAGTAGGTGTTCTAAAACGTTTTACCAGTAGTGTATTTGTTGCATGAGAAATATAAGTACAGGCATTGTGAAAAACACAAGGCTCGTCCTCAATGAATTGCGTGGTAGGCTATCCATTGGCGACTTCTGATATGCGCGAGTGATGTAGTGATGTCCCATACCCTAGGGTGATGTAGTGATGTTCCATTCCCTAGGGTGATGTAGTGATGTCCCATTCCCTAGAGTGATGTAGTGATGTCCCATTCCCTAGGGTGATGTAGTGATGTCCCATACCCTAGAGTGATGTAGTGATGTCCCATTCCCTAGGGTGATGTAGTGATGTCCCATTCCCTAGGGTGATGTAGTGATGTCCCATTCCCTAGGGTGATGTAGTGATGTCCCATTCCCTAGGGTGATGTAGTGATGTCCCATACCCTAGGGTGATGTAATGATGTCCCATTCCCGAGGGTTATTTATCTCTCCCTACCAATAGTTGCTCCGTTTTCCAGTGCCACTCCCCCACTGAGGGACACTCCCCCACTGAGGGACACTCCCCTACTGAGGGACACTCCCCCACTGAGGGACACTCCCCCACTGAGAGATACTCCCCCACTGAGGGACACTCCCCCACTGAGGGACACTCCCCCACTGAGGGACACTCCCCTACTGAGGGACACTCCCCCACTGATGGACACTCCCCTACTGAGGGACACTCCCCTACTGAGAGACACTCCCCCACTGAGGGACACTCCCCCACTGAGGGACACTCCCCCACTGAGGGACACTCCCCCACTGAGGGACACTCCCCCACTGAGGGGAGGGCTATTGGGATTGAGCCACACACACAGGCTGGCATTACTAAAACTGTAGTACTGAGTCATGGTCAAGCGAGTGGGGACACTCCTGGCTCTACGCTACTGCCAAGGGGTGTATTCATAAGTTTTTTGCTACGGAAAACGTTTCCTCCCCGTTTGCTTCCGTTTGGTTAATTTTTTTACATTTTAGTCATTTAGCAGACGCTCTTATCCAGAGCGACTTAAAGTTAGTGAGTGCATACATATTTAAAAAAAAAAATTGTTTCATACTGGTCCCCCGTGGGAAACGAACCCACAACCCTGGCGTTGCAAACGCCATGCTCTACCAACTGAGCTACACGGGACTAGACTGGGGGACTAGACTGGTTCCTAGTGAATACACCACATGAGAGCAGGGTCCACCCTTGTAAAGCACCTTCTGACCTTCTCTCCTCCACATCTCCCTCTCTGTTTTTGTATCTACATAAAAAATACGAAAAGGTTTCAAAAAAAAACTTTAAGCCAGTGGTTCTCAAACCTTTCCTTGGGGACCCTCAGCCGTTCCACGTGTTTGATCTACTCCATAGCTGGCACACCTGATTCAACTGGTCAACTCATCATCAAGCCCTTGACTACTTGAATCAGGTGAAATAGCTCAGGGCTACAACACAAATCGTGAAACATCTGGGGGGTCCTTGAGGAGAGGTTCGAGAGCCACTGCTCTGAGCAGCCTTACTACCTCAGGTTTTATTGAACCGTTCGTATTTTAGTGTGCGTCCCAAAATGACACCCTATTCCCTACATATAGTACACTACTACCCCTATGGGTCCTGGTCAAAAGTAGTGCTCCATAAAGGAAATAGGGTGCCATTTGGGACACATTCAAAAAAATAGGAAATGGTTAATCAAAAAAATAAAAAAAACTCTTAAGCAGCCTTTACCCTGTAGATGATTCCTCCGTTGTTGGAGCAGGTGAGGACGTGTTGTCCCTCCGAGTCGAAGGCGAAGAGCCGTCCGCGTGGCACCTGGACCTGCTTGTACCCACTGTACCCAGATAGCACAAAGGGCCCCGTGGCATCCTGGGGCAGGGAGTGCTCGAACTGCTTCTCCCCACATCGGTGGATGTTCCACTGGATAAACTGGAAAACACACAATTACAGATGGTTATTACCGTGTAATTACCATTTAACTACTATGTTACTGATTCAGAGGGGTTGGGTTAAATGCGGAAGACACATTTCAGTTGAATGCATTCAGTTGTACAACTGACTAGGTATCCCCCTTTCTCTTTCTGTCTGTGTTACTATTTGGCTACCAGGTCAGTAAGTGACTGTAACGTTGACATTTTAGTCATTTAGCAGACACTTATCTAATCTAGAGCCAATCAGACACTATTATGTTACAACTTGGTTACTAGTGTGACACTACCATGTTACTACAGTCTCACTACCATGTTACTACCATGTTACTACAGTCTCACTACCATGTTACTACAGTCTCACTACCATGTTACTACAGTCTCACTACCATGTTACTACAGTCTCACTAACATGTTACTACAGTCTCACTAACATGTTACTACAGTCTCACTACCATGTTACTACAGTCTCACTACCATGTTACTACAGTCTCACTACCATGTTACTACAGTCTCACTACCATGTTACTACAGTCTCACTACCATGTTACTACAGTCTCACTACCATGTTACTACAGTCTCACTACCATGTTACTACAGTCTCACTAACATGTTACTACAGTCTCACTACCATGTTACTACAGTCTCACTAACATGTTACTACAGTATCACTACCATGTTACTACAGTCTCACTACCATGTTACTACCATGTTACTACAGTATCACTAACATGTTACTACAGTCTAACTAACATGTTACTACAGTCTCACTACCATGTTACTAACATGTTACTACAGTCTCACTACCATGTTACTACAGTCTCACTACCATGCTACTACCATGTTACTACAGTATCACTAACATGTTACTACAGTCTCACTAACATGTTACTACAGTCTCACTACCATGTTACTACAGTCTCACTACCATGTTAATACCATGTTACTACAGTCTCACTAACATGTTACTACCATGTTACTACAGTCTCACTAACATGTTACTACAGTCTCACTACCATGTTACTACAGTCTCACTACCATGTTACTACCATGTTACTACAGTATCACTAACATGTTACTACAGTATCACTACCATGTTACTACCATGTTACTACAGTCTCACTACCATGTTACTACCATGTTACTAGTCTCACTAACATGTTACTACAGTCTCACTACCATGTTACTACCATGTTACTACAGTCTCACTACCATGTTACTACCATGTTACTACAGTCTCACTAACATGTTACTACAGTATCACTAACATGTTGCTACCATGTTACTACAGTCTCACTACCATGTTACTACCATGTTACTACAGTATCACTAACATGTTACTACAGTCTCACTACCATGTTACTACAGTCTCACTACCATGTTACTACCATGTTACTACAGTCTCACTAACATGTTACTACAGTCTCACTACCATGTTACTAACATGTTACTACAGTCTCACTACCATGTTACTACAGTCTCACTACCATGTTACTACCATGTTACTACAGTCTCACTAACATGTTACTACAGTATCACTAACATGTTGCTACCATGTTACTACAGTCTCACTACCATGTTACTACCATGTTACTACAGTATCACTAACATGTTACTACAGTCTCACTACCATGTTACTACAGTCTCACTACCATGTTACTACCATGTTACTACAGTCTCACTAACATGTTACTACAGTCTCACTACCATGTTACTAACATGTTACTACAGTCTCACTACCATGTTACTACAGTCTCACTACCATGTTACTACCATGTTACTACAGTATCACTAACATGTTACTACAGTCTCACTACATGTTACTACAGTCTCACTACCATGTTACTACAGTCTCACTACCATGTTACTACAGTCTCACTACCATGTTACTACCATGTTACTACAGTCTCACTACCATATTACTACCATGTTACTACAGTCTCACTAACATGTTACTACAGTCTCACTACCATGTTACTACAGTCTAACTACCATGTTACTACCATGTTACTAGTCTCACTAACATGTTACTACAGTCTCACTACCATGTTACTACCATGTTACTACAGTCTCACTACCATGTTACTATCATGTTACTACAGTCTCACTACCATGTTACTAACATGTTACTACAGTCTCACTACCATGTTACTACAGTCTCACTACCATGTTACTACCATGTTACTACAGTCTCACTACCATGTTACTAACATGTTACTACAGTCTCACTAACATGTTACTACAGTCTCACTACCATGTTGCTACCATGTTACTACAGTATCACTAACATGTTACTACAGTCTCACTACCATGTTACTAACATGTTACTACAGTCTCACTAACATGTTACTACAGTATCACTACCATGTTACTAACATGTTACTACAGTCTCACTACCATGTTACTAACATGTTACTACAGTCTCACTACCATGTTACTAACATATTACTACAGTCTCACTAACATGTTACTACAGTCTCACTACCATGTTACTACCATGTTACTACAGTATCACTAACATGTTACTACAGTCTCACTACCATGTTACTAACATGTTACTACAGTCTCACTAACATGTTACTACAGTCTCACTACCATGTTACTAACATGTTACTACAGTCTCACTACCATGTTACTACCATGTTACTACAGTCTCACTACCATGTTACTACCATGTTACTACAGTATCACTAACATGTTACTACCATGTTACTACAGTCTCACTACCATGTTACTATCATGTTACTACAGTATCACTAACATGTTACTACAGTCTCACTAACATGTTACTACAGTATCACTAACATGTTACTACAGTCTCACTACCATGTTACTAACATGTTACTACAGTCTCACTAACATGTTACTACAGTATCACTAACATGTTACTACAGTCTCACTAACATGTTACTACAGTCTCACTACCATGTTACTAACATGTTACTATGGTCACAAATTATAATTTGCTTTTTGATAAACAGAGACTAAACTCACCTGATATGGAGTTGAGGTAACTCACCTTAGTTAGTAGCATGTTAGTACCGTGTTACTACCTGAGTTCAGTTAACTCACCTTGCCGTCCTCTCCAATACTGAACACTGTATTCTCATCATAGCTGAACTCAACACTGTACACCTCCCCATCATGTTACTTACTAGTGTTACTACCATGTTACTACCGTGTTAGTAGCATGTTACTACCATCTTACTACTGTGTTAGTAGCATGTTACTACCATCTTACTACCGTGTTAGTAGCATGTTACTACTGTGTTACTACCGTGTTAGTACCGTCTTACTACCGTGTTAGTAGCATGTTACTACCATGTTACTACAGTGTTAGTAGCATGTTACTACCATCTTACTACCGTGTTAGTAGCATGTTACTACTGTGTTACTACCGTGTTAGTACCGTCTTACTACCGTGTTAGTAGCATGTTACTACCATGTTACTACAGTGTTAGTAGCATGTTACTACTGTGTTACTACCGTGTTAGTAGCATGTTACTACTGTGTTACTACCGTGTTAGTACCGTCTTACTACCGTGTTAGTAGCATGTTACTACCATGTTACTACCGTGTTAGTAGCATGTTACTACTGTGTTACTACCGTGTTAGTAGCATGTTACTACTGTGTTACTACCGTGTTAGTAGCATGTTACTACTGTGTTACTACCGTGTTAGTACCGTCTTACTACCGTGTTAGTAGCATGTTACTACCATGTTACTACAGTGTTAGTAGCATGTTACTACCATCTTACTACCGTGTTAGTAGCATGTTACTACTGTGTTACTACCGTGTTAGTAGCATGTTACTACTGTGTTACTACCGTGTTAGTAGCATGTTACTACTGTGTTACTACCGTGTTAGTAGCATGTTACTACTGTGTTACTACCGTGTTAGTAGCATGTTTGTACCATCTTACTACCGTGTTAGTAGCATGTTACTACTGTGTTACTACCGTGTTAGTAGCATGTTAGTACCGTCTTACTACCTGAGTTCAGTTAACTCACCTTGCCGTCCTCTCCGATACTGAACACTGTATTCTCATCATAGCTGAACTCAACACTGTACACCTCCCCATCATGGGCCCTCCAGCTCATAGCACAGTCATAACGCTGCATGTCTATGGAGAATAGAGAGACATTATAACAGCTCATAGCACAGTCATAACGCTGCATGTCTATGGAGAATAGAGAGACGTTATAACAGCTCATAGCACAGTCATAACGCTGCATGTCTATGGAGAATAGAGAGACGTTATAACAGCTCATAGCACAGTCATAACGCTGCATGTCTATGGAGAATAGAGAGACGTTATAACATCTCATAGCACAGTCATAACGCTGCATGTCTATGGAGAATAGAGAGACGTTATAACAGCTCATAGCACAGTCATAACGCTGCATGTCTATGGAGAATAGAGAGACGTTATAACAGCTCATAGCACAGTCATAACACTGCATGTCTATGGAGAATAGAGAGACGTTATAACAGCTCATAGCACAGTCATAACGCTGCATGTCTATGGAGAATAGAGAGACGTTATAACAGCTCATAGCACAGTCATAACGCTGCATGTCTATGGAGAATAGAGAGACATTATAACAGCTCATAGCACAGTCATAACGCTGCATGTCTGGAAAATACAGACATTATAACCGCTCATAGCACGGCCATAGCTCTACATGTCTGGAGGATAGAGAGAAAATAGAGGCACATGTTAACAGCCATATAAATATTATTATTAGAACAGCAATCCCCATTGAAGTCAATGAGTGGCCTTTTTCATTCTAGTAATTCTATGTTCACAGCCTCCTCTTCATTCAGAGACCTCATTGCAGTCAGCTATGTCAACTCCGAGATCTAGTTATTAGTGCCTACAGTGCGTCAAGCATTATAATGCATTATGAAGAGGCTATTCATAGGAGAAGTGTTACCATATCATCTATTTCATCTCTCATCATAGTGCCGGTCTTCGTTAAGCACAGTCAACAAATGAGTGAGAGTAAATGAATAAAGTGACTTACCGAACAGTCGAATGACTCCGTCAGCAGCTCCAGTCACCAGTAGGTTTCCGTTGTGGTTGAAGGCTGTACAGTTGATGGCTACAGGACCTGGCTCCAGAGAGAACTGAAGCTGAGGACAGAAACAGGAAATGGCGATATCACATGGTTCAGTGACTGGAAAGACATGAATGAGGCTACAGGGCTATAACTTCAGACGGCTAGGGTATACATGTAAAATATTTATATATAATATCTAGTACATATCTGTAATTGTATCTATAATATCTAGATATTTACGCATATATAACTGTGATGCATTTCTCAATGTTTTAGCAAAATGAAGTTACTGTTCTAAGAAATACCAGCAAGTTGCCCCATTCAACTTTAAACTATAACAGCAAGCAACACTGGTAAATGAGAAAAATAGACGTGTCCCTCCTCTACAAGGACTTGGGTGTTAGGGTGACACAGTACACGTGTTTGGGTGACACAGTACACGTGTTTGTGTGACGTGTTTCCTACAGCAGTACCTGCTGTTTGACAGTCTTGGTGTCCCACAGCAGCAGCTGTCCAGAGACAGGGAGGGGATTGGGACAGCGTGGTACCGTCTCTGTTACACTGCCAGAGCGCCCGGGTCCAGCGTGGGCTGCTGCAGAACACACAAAGGACGTCCCACTGGGGCTACAGGCCAGGGACAGGATCCTACACAACACCACACAGCAACAGGACAGGAGACACCAGACAGATCACTGAGTAGTGCCTTCCATTATCAAACCTCTTCAGCAACAGGACAGGAGACACCAGACAGATCACTGAGTAGTGCCTTCCGTTATCAAACCTCTTCAGCAACAGGACAGGAGACACCAGACAGATCACTGAGTAGTGCCTTCCGTTATCAAACCTCTTCAGCAACAGGACAGGAGACACCAGACAGATCACTGAGTAGTGCCTTCCGTTATCAAACCTCTTCAGCAACAGGACAGGAGACACCAGACAGATCACTGAGTAGTGCCTTCCGTTATCAAACCTCTTCGGGAACAGGACAGGAGACACCAGACAGATCACTGAGTAGTGCCTTCCGTTATCAAACCTCTTCAGCAACAGGACAGGAGACACCAGACAGATCACTGAGTAGTGCCTTCCGTTATCAAACCTCTTCGGCAACAGGACAGGAGACACCAGACAGATCACTGAGTAGTGCCTTCCGTTATCAAACCTCTTCGGGAACAGGACAGGAGACACCAGACAGATCACTGAGTAGTGCCTTCCGTTATCAAACCTCTTCGGGAACAGGACAGGAGACACCAGACAGATCACTGAGTAGTGCCTTCCGTTATCAAACCTCTTCGGGAACAGGACAGGAGACACCAGACAGATCACTGAGTAGTGCCTTCCATTATCAAACCTCTTCGGGAACAGGACAGGAGACACCAGACAGATCACTGAGTAGTGCCTTCCATTATCAAACCTCTTCGGGGGTGGTTTACCAGATACAGATTAAGATGGTGAATCTCCATAGAATTGTTGTTTTTGTCCAGGACTAGGGTTTAAATCTGTGTCTGGGAATCCAACCCACTCTAATGAGACATGAAGACTTTTGCTATAGATATCCATTATTCCAACCACGATGCTTTGTCAAATCACTCTGAATAAGAGGCCTCTCAGCTTACCGTGGATGAGTGTCATCTATGGCCATCTCGTACAGGTTCTTCTTAGCGTCAGTGTCGTACAGCCTCACTGTACCCGCACCACTGCCCAGCAACAGCTATAAGGACGCAGGAGCAAAGACAGTTTTACTGATGGGGTTTCCGCTTCCCCACATCACTCTGCAAACAGGCAGAGAACAGGGTGCTGAGGACCGAGGATGCCATTACTACCACATGGAAATATAGACCTGGCCGGACAGTGTTCATTAGGGCACACAACTGAAGAAAACAGACTGAAACAGGGTAGGGACAACTGGGACTTGTCCAATAAGAAACGTTTGTTTTTTGCTATGATGTACCCTAATGAACATAGCCCTGATGTGCCGTGTTGAGGTTAGAGGTCAGAGGTCATACCAGTCTGTCAGGCTTGGTGGCCCACGCCAGAGAGAGCAGAGGTTTAGGGTTAGAGAAGCTGTGTTGAGGTCAGGGCTCGAATTTCCCGGTGGCATCGACGGCCACGTACGGCCGTAATGCCCCCTATAAATATCTGTGCCTTGCGGCCAAAGTGGCTGAACATAGTAATTATACATTATTTTATCCCGTCTGCCAATCGCCCTGCTCCGAAGCACCTCTCACTCACACGGCTTTCTCAGATATCTCAATTCTTATTAGCCATAGCCCGTCACGTGATCGGGTCCTTCTCACAGGCATTGCAGCTCCGAAGTAGGCTACTAGTGAAGACAGACACATCGGGGATGCAACGGCGCCAGTCCTTGTCTTTCTGTGCGATAAATAAATATTCCAAAAAGACTCTGGGACAGGTGTGGGGCAATAGATCCCAAATTAAATCCACTGTACATAAAAAAAAAAAATATATATATATATACATTTTAAAAGCAATGAGGCTGATGTAACAGATCAGAACGTTTAGCTTAAAATGTTGATAAACTATTAGGCTATTTCTTCACATTATAAGCGCAAATCTTCCAAAATGCGGGAAAACACAGTTCTCTAAAGCGCTCCGCATGGGTTGTTAAGATTGTGTGTCTTTGGCTGCCGGACAACGAAAGGAAGTTGAGAACATGAGAGCAATACTGGTTTCAATGGCATATAAGGAAGTGTTTATAAAAGAATCCCCTTAATATTCCTATGTTTTCGGAAGGCGGTACGATACATCCAGGTTTTAAACAATTACGTTTCTGGTTAAAAAGTTTCAAAATGTTGACTGCCTCCGTTCAGATGGCAATGTTGCAGTGCATCACAGGCACTGGCCTTTCTCACCTATATGAACTAACAGCACACCTCAAGTATGACAGAATCAAGCCTTTAGACGTTAATATTATCCGACCTACATTATATTTTTGTTAAACATGACTGCCGTTTAGCCTATAAATACATGTAATTAAAAAGTCTCATTAAAGTGTGGCTATATTTTCTGGCGCCTCCCTCCTGTCAGCAGCGGTCTGGACATGACCGACTACAGCCAATACCATTGGCTATCACCTGCACTTCAACATGTAGGGTCATTATTTATGTACGTTTACATACACTTATGTTTCTCTTTACAGAATAACTGTTTTTGGTTTTCAAATCAATTTAATGTGCTATTTTGGTTATGGACTTGGTGCCCTGGCAGATTGGGCACCTCTTGAAGGCCAAATGGCCTTGCCCCTAAAAATCACATAATTCCAGGCCTGGTTGAGGTCAGAGGTCATACCAGTCTGTCAGGCTTGGTGGCCCACTCCAGGGACAGCAGAGGGGACTTGGACATGATGGTGGCCTTGGTCTGCATGATGGGGTTGAAGGACCACACCTTGATGACCCCGTCCACGTCCAAACTGGCTACTCTCCTCCCTGAGCAGTCCACCCTGGGACCGGAGACAGGGGGACACAGTGAATACACATGACGGACCTGGACCTCATTAATAACCCTTTCACACTATTGAACAGGGGGACACAGTGAATACACATGACGGACCTGGACCTCATTAATAACCCTTTCACACTATTGAACAGGGGGACACAGTGAATACACATGACGGACCTGGACCTCATTAATACCCTTTTCACACTATTGAACAGGGGGACACAGTGAAGATACATGACGGAGCTGGACCTCATTAATACCCTTTTCACACTATTGAACAGGGGGACACAGTGAATACACATGACGGACCTGGACCTCATTAATACCCTTTTCACACTATTGAACAGGGGGACACAGTGAATATACATGACGGACCTGGACCTCATTAATACCCTTTTCACACTATTGAACAGGGGGGGACAGTGAATACACATGACGGAGCTGGACCTCATTAATACCCTTTTCACACTATTGAACAGGGGGACACAGTGAATATACATGACGGACCTGGACCTCATTAATACCCCTTTCACACTATTGAACAGGGGGACACAGTGAATATACATGACGGACCTGGACCTCATTAATACCCTTTTTCACACTATTGAACAGGGGGGACAGTGAATACACATGACGGAGCTGGACCTCATTAATACCCCTTTTCACACTATTGAACAGGGGGACACAGTGAATATACATGACGGACCTGGACCTCATTAATACCCCTTTCACACTATTGAACAGGGGGACACAGTGAATATACATGACGGACCTGGACCTCATTAATACCCCTTTCACACTATTGAACAGGGGGACACAGTGAATATACATGACGGACCTGGACCTCATTAATACCCTTTTCACACTATTGAACAGGGGGGGACAGTGAATACACATGACGGAGCTGGACCTCATTAATACCCTTTTCACACTATTGAACAGGGGGACACAGTGAATATACATGACGGACCTGGACCTCATTAATACCCTTTTCACACTATTGAACAGGGGGACACAGTGAATACACATGACGGAGCTGGACCTCATTAATACCCTTTTCACACTATTGAACCATACTGTGTCGTGTCTTTTATTTGACCAGGTCAGTTTACTGACAACACATTCTCATTTACAGCAACGACCTGGGGAACAGTTACAGGGATGAATGAGCCAATTGGAAGCTGGGGATGATTAGGTGGCCATGATGGGAGGAGGGCCAGATTGGGAACTTAGCCAGGGCACCGGGGGTTAACACCCCTTCTCTCACGATAAGTGTCATGGGATCTTTAGTGACCACAGAGAGTCAGGACACCCGCTTACACCCGTCCCATCCGAAAGACGGCGCCCCCTCCACAGGGCAATGTCCCCAATAACTGCCCTGGCTGGGGCAGTGCCTCCTACTGGCCCTCCAACACACACTTCCAGCTCGGATATTTTATTTCCAGCATGGTTCCATGGTCAGGCCAGTACAGCTCTGCTACTATGGTAGACGCGTCACCAGGTCAGAGCAGTAAGGACACCAGGGTATAAGACACTGGAAAGTGTCTGCTTATACAGTATGTGACGGTGATTAGCATGTCTGATTACCTAAGAGCTACTGTAGCAGATCAATAACAAACCCGTGTTCATCAGGAGTTCCACTCCACTAGATGCTGACTGTAACAGGTGTTCAATGTAACGTTAAAAGGCGCTGTCCTACCTGCAGTGCATGATTGACGAGTGATGCTCGCCGTACTCTTCCTGACTGAGCTTGATGAAGGGTTGTCCCTCCCCCAGCCCCCCTGTGCCCCTCGGTCCCTCCCCGCTGACCAGTGTCTGGCTGGGGGGAGGAGTGTCTGTCAGGTCACTGCTGGTGGTCCCGCCCTCAGGGTGGGGTTCTGGGTCCCCACTCTCCCCTCTCTTTTCAGGCATCTGAAAGAAGAGACAAGCCTCATTTAGCCTCGTTGATAATACCTCCCCCATACTGCCCATCATGCTCCACGCAGATGTCAGATCTTAATATGACCCATTTCGTCACAGGAGGAAACTAATCCTGCAGCAGGCGGATTTGAATGTCTATATAATATTTAGAATCGGCGCCAGGGGGCAGCTGGAAGCGGTGACTGTAGGCTACAATAACTTAGACTGCAGGTCCACTGGGCGTCAGTTCACTGGGCGTCAGTTCAAATAGCCTATGCAGGCTAAGTGCAGGCTACAGCTTGTCTCGTGTGAATTCTTATGTGGATTATAATAAATGTAGGGTGTATTTTTCATTAGGGAAAATCTGTTTTTTTTAGATCAATTGTTTTATTACAGTTCATTGGGAAAGTATTCAGACCCCTTGACTTGAACTTTCCACATTTCTTTTACGTTACAGCCTTATTGTAAAATTGATGAAATTAGTATTTTTCCCCTCATCAATCTACACACAATACCCCATAATGACAAAACAAAAACAGGTTTTTAGAAATGTAAGCAAATTAAATAAGTATTCACACCCTTTACTCAGTACCTTGTTGAAGTACTTTTGGCAGCGAATACAACCTTGATTCTTCTTGGGTATGACGCTACAAGCTTGGCACACCTGTATTTGGGGAGTTTCTCCCATTCTTCTCTGCAGATCTTCTCAAGCTCTGTCAGGTTGGATGGGGAGCGTCGCTGCACAGCTATTTTCAGGTCTCTCCAGAGATGTTAGATCGGGTTCAAGTCCAGGTTCTGGCTGGGCCACTCAAGGACATTCAGAGACTTGTCCAGAAGCCACTCCTGCATTGTGCTTAGGGTCATTGTCCTGTTGGAAGGTGAACTTTCGCCCCAGTCTGAGGTCCTGAGCGCTCTGGAGCAGGTTTTCATTAAGGATCTCTGTACTCTGCTCCGTTCATCTTTCCCTCGATCCTGACTAGTCTCCCAGTCCCTGCCACTGAAAAACATCCCTACAGCATGATGAAGCCACCACCATGCTTCACCGTAGGGATGGTACCAGGTTTCTTCCAGATGTGACGCTTGGCATTCAGGCCAAAGAGTTCAATCTTGGTTTCATCAGACCAGAGAATCTTGTTTCTCATGGTCTAAGAGCACTTTAGGTGCCTTTTGGCAAACTCCAAGCAGGGTGTCATGTGCCTTTTACTAAGGAGTGGCTTCCGCCAGGCCACTCTACCATAAAAGCCTGATTGGTGGAGTGCTGCAGAGATGGTTGTCCTTCTGGAAGGTTCTCCCATCTCCACAGAGGAACTCTGGAGCTCTGTCAGAGTGACCATCGGGTTCTTGGTAACCTACCTGACCAAGGCCCTTCTCCCCCGATTGCTCAGTTTGGCCGGGTGGCCAGCTCTAGGAAAGAGTCTTGGTGGTTCCTAACTTCTTGCATTTAAGAATGATGGAGGCCACTTTGTTCTTGGGGACCTTCAATGCTGCAGAAATGCCTCGACACAATCCTGTCTCGGAACTCAACGGACAATTCCTTCAACCTCAACTCGCTTGGTTTTTGCTCTGACATGCACTGTCAACTGTGGGACCTTATATAGACAGGTGTGTGCCTTTCCAAATCATGTCCAATCAATTGAATTGACCACAGGTGGACTCCAATCAAGTTGTAGAAACCTCTCAAGGGTGATCAATGGAAACAGGATGCACCTGAGCTCAATTTCGAGTTTCATAGCAAAGGGTCTGAATACTTATGTAAATAAGGTATTTCTGTTTTATATTTGTAATACATTTGCTAAAATGTCTAAAAACCTGTTTTCGCTTTGTCATTATGGGGTATTGTGTGTAGATTGATGAGGGAAACATTTTATTTAATAGATTTTAGAATAAGGCTGTAACTTAACAAAATGCGGAATAAGTGAAGGGGTCTGAATACTTTTCGAATGCACTGTATTCTGACTCTACACACACACACCTATTCACATACAATCATCATATACGCTGCTGCTACTCTGTTTATCATATATCCTGATGCCTAGTCACCTTTATACATATCTACCTCCATCACTCCAGTATCCCTACACACTGTAAATATGGTACTGGAACTGACTGATCCTGTATATACACTGAACAAAAATATAGAAGCAACATGTAAAGTGTTGGTCCGATGTTTCATGAGCTGAAATAAAATATCCCAGAAATGTTCCATAAGCACAAAAAGCTTATTTCTCTCAAATGTTGTGCACAAATTTGTTTACGTGCCTGTTAAAGAGCATTTCTCATTTGCCAAGATAATCCATCCACCTGACAGGTGTGGCATATCAAGAAGCTGATTAAACAGCATGATCATTACACAGGTACACATTGTGCTGGGGACAATAAAAGACCACTCTAAAATGTGCAGTTTTGTCACAACAACACAATGCCACAGATGTCTCAAGTTGAGGGAGCGTGCAATTGGCATGCTGACTGCAGGAATGTCCACCAGAGCTGTTGCCAGAGAATGTAATGTTCATTTCTCTACCATAAGCCGCCTCCAACGTCGTTTTTGAGAATTTGGCAGTATGTCCAACCAGCCTCACAACCGCAGACCACGTGCATGGCATCACGTGGGCTAGCGGTTTGCTGATGTCAACGTTGTGAACAGAGTGCCCCCTAGTGGCGGCAGGGTTATGGTATGGGCAGGCATAAGCTACAGACAACCAACACAACTGCATTTTATCAATGGCAATTTGAATGCACAGAGATCCCGTGATGTGATCCTGAGGCCCATTGTCGTGCCATTCATCTGCCACCATCACCTCGTGTTTCAGCATGATAATGGCCCCGTGTAGCTCAGTTGGTAGATAATTGGCGCTTGAAACGCCAGGGTTGTGGGTTCGATTCCCACGGGGGGCCAGTATGAAAAAAGTAATAATGTATGCACTCACTAACTGTAAAGTCGCTCTGGATAAGAGCGTCTGCTAAATGACTAAAATGTAAATGTAAATAATGCACGACCCCATGTCGTAAGGATCTGTACACTGTACACTGCCACTCTAAAATGTGCAGTTTTGTCACACAATGCCTCAAGTTTTGAGGGAGCGTGCAATTGGCATGCTGACTGCAGGAATGTCCACCAGAGCTGTTGCCAGAGAATTTAAAGTTTATTTCTCTACCAAATTTAGAGAATTTGGCAGTACGTTCAACCGGCCTCACAACCGCAGACCACGTGTATGGCGTCGTTTGGGCGAGCGGTTTGCTGATGTCAACGTTGTGAACAGAGTGCCCCATGGTGGCGGTGGGGTTATGGTATGGGCAGGCATAAGCTACGGACAATGAACACAATTGCATTTTATCAATGACAATTTGAATGCACAGAGATACCGTGACAAGATCCTGAGGCCCATTGTCGTGCCATTCATCCGCCGCCATCACCTCATGTTTCAGCATGATAATGTCGCAAGGATCTGTACACAATTCCTGGAAGCTGAAAATGTCCCAGTTCTTCCATGGTCTGCATACTCACCAGACATGTCACCCATTAAGCATGTTTGGGATGCTCTGGATTGACGTATACGACAGCGTGTTCCAGTTCCCGCCAATATCCAGCAACTTCGCACAGACAGCCATTGAAGAGGAGTGGGAAAACATTCCACAGGCCGCAATCAACAGCCTGACCAACTCTATGCGAAGGATATGTGTCGCACTGCATGAGGCAAAATGGTGGTCAATGACTGGTTTTCTGACCCATGCCGCTACCTCTTTTTTAAGGCATCTGTGACCAACAGATGCATATCTGTATTCCCGGCATAGTATGTGAGCGGAGCTGGAGCAAGGAGCGTGCCCAATTTGACTGGAGAGAGATTCCCAAAGGCTAGAGCATATCTCAGAGTTGCAAAGAAAAAGCCATATCTTAGACTGCCCATCTTAATCTTTTATTTTTATTGGCCAGTCTGAGATATGGCTTTTTCTTTGCAACTCTGCCTAGAAGGTCAGCATCCCGGAGTCGCCTCTTCACTGTTGACGTTGAGACTGGTGTTTTGCGTGTACTATTTAATGAAGCTGCCAGTTGAGGAACTGTGAGGCGTCTGTTTCTCAAACTAGACACGAATGTATTTGTCCTCTTCCTCAGTTGTGCACCGGGGCCTCCCACTCCTCTTTCTATTCTGGTTAGAGCCAGTTTGCGCTGTCCTGTGAAGGGAGTAGTACACAGCGTTGTACGAGATCTTCAGTTTCTTGGCAATTTCTCGCATGGAATAGCCTTCATTTCTCAGAACAAGAATAGACTGACGAGTTTCAGAAGAAGGTTATTTGTTTCTGGACATTTTGAGCCTGTAATCGAACCCACAATTGCTGATGCTCCAGATACTCAACTAGTCTCAAGAAGGCCAGTTTTATTGCTTCTTTAAATCAGCACAACAGTTTTCAGCTGTGCTAACATAATTGCAAAAGGCTTTTCTAATGATAAATTAGCCTTTTAAAATGATAAACTTGGATTAGCAAACACAACGTGCCATTGGAACACAGGACTGATGGTCGCTGATAATGGGCCTCTGTACGCCTATGTAGATATTCCATTAAAAATCAGCCGTTTCCAGCTACAATAGCCATTTACAACATTAACAATGTCTACACTGTATTTCTGATCAATTTGATGTTATTTTAATGGACCAAAAAACTACAACGGTAGTGTATATGGGCAATTTATAGACTATAATGATTTAATACAACAAAATGTTGTTTAAATGCTGAGCCCTTTATGTTCCTACCAGCCTATTGTGTCGCACTCGCTAATGTTTCACAATGTATTTCTGTGTAGGCTTTAGCCTTGAAATAATATCAATAATATAGCCTAAATAATTCATTTTCATTCCTTCTTAGACTCCCTGTCTGTCTCCTGACCTATTTAGAGTGTTTATATGCTGTTTAATATGACATGTAGCCTATTTGAAATGATGAGCGCTTCTTACATTCACCTTTTCATGTTTATTCAAATACTTTTCAGATACTTCAAAACCGAACGGTAGGTCCAGGTAGTCACAAAAATAGATGGGCGTTGGTTCAATTGTGATTTTAATGTGTCACGCTACACTACTCCTGCTCCCTCCCTCCGGCTCTCGACGCCGCCGGTCTACTAACCACCGGTCCTGGCAACCCGCATTGCACACACCTGGCAACCATCATTACGCACCCCTGGCAACCATCATTACGCACACCTGGCAACCATCCTTACGCACACCTGGCAACCATCATTACGCACACCTGGCAACCATCATTACGCACACCTGGCAACCATCATTAAGCACACCTGGCAACCATCATTACGCACACCTGGCAACCATCATTAAGCACACCTGCTCCCCATCGTTAAACACACCTGGACTCCATCACCCCCCTGGTTACGCTCCCTTCATATAGCCCTCAGTAGCCTCAGTAATCAGGCAGTATTGGTTCAGTTTTCACGTCCAGACGCTTCTCTTGTTTTGTAACTCTCCATGTTCGTTATTATTAAATGGACCATCTGCACCTGCTTCCTGACTCCCTGCGTCTACGTCCAAGTTCCAGATGTTCGCATCTTACATTCACCTTTTCATGTTTATTCAAATACTTTTCATTCAAATCCATATGGTTTGGTTTCAATACTTAAAACCAATTGGTAGGTCCAGGTAACGTATACACAAAAAATAGATGGGTGTTGGTTAAATTGTGATTTTAATGATTTTTTTAAATATATTTTTTTTGTGAGCTTTTAGCAGAGCGGCAGGAAAGGACAGCCTCTCCAAGAGCGATGAGCGGGATGTCGAACCGATCAACTCCGCTCACATGCTCTGATTCCCAGTCATTTGAAATCCCATCGACTAGAGCCTAATGAATTGATTTCAATTGATTGATTTCCTTACCTGAACTGTAACTCAGTAAAATCTTTGAAATTGTTGCGTTCATATTTTTGTTCAGTATAGTATGCTTACCTACTTTCTCCTGTTCTTATTTCTTATTTGTATTTGTCTTGTGTTTTTGTTCTACCTTGTTATTTTTAGTAATACATTGTTATTGATTACTGCTGTTGGGTTTAGAGCTTGTAAGAAAGGCATTTCACTGTACTGTGCATGTGACATTAAAACTTGAATCTTGAATGGCGTTGCCATGGCATTTCCATTGTTTTGGTCGATTGATCTCTTTACCAATTGATCTCTTTAGAATGTAATATGTAAATAGAACGTCATTATACTTCTACGGGGTATTCAAGGAGGGAAAGCATGTAAATGTAAAGCCAGTAACTTTGTTACAGAAAGTGGAATTTGCTAATTAAAATCCAAAACATGCCCACTAGGCAACATCCTTTCCTTAGTAATACAGGAGTTGAAACCTGAATTTGTGGCTTGGAGAACAACTCCTTCCTCTCCTTCTCGTGGTCCTGGTGTCGTCTCTGTCTGGGGTGGGAGTTGGGCCCGGCCTGCTGCTCGCTGGTTCCCCCAGCGCTATTCACCGGCCTGGGCTCCTTGGAGACCGGTAATGGGTCCTTGGCCTTCACAGAATAAGATACATGAAAGCGGTTTGTTTTCCAAAACACAGGGCGTTTTTTGATTATAGACTTCCCTATCATAAGTATTTACCCCCTCCTCCACATTTTATTGTGTTACAAAGTGGGATTAAAATTGCTTTTTTTGGGTCAACGATCTACACAAAATACTCTGTAATGATTAATGAAAAATAAACACTAATACTGTATACTGTACCTTGATTAGATAAGTATGATATACAGTGGGGGAAAAAAGTATTTAGTCAGCCACCAATTGTGCAAGTTCTCCCACTTAAAAAGATGAGAGAGGCCTGTAATTTTCATCATAGGTACACGTCAACTATGACAGACAAAATGAGAATTTTTTTCTCCAGAAAATCACATTGTAGGATTTTTAATGAATTTATTTGCAAATTATGGTGGAAAATAAGTATTTGGTCAATAACAAAAGTTTCTCAATACTTTGTTATATACCCTTTGTTGGCAATGACACAGGTCAAACGTTTTCTGTAAGTCTTCACAAGGTTTTCACAAACTGTTGCTGGTATTTTGGCCCATTCCTCCATGCAGATCTCCTCTAGAGCAGTGATGTTTTGGGGCTGTTGCTGGGCAACACAGACTTTCAACTCCCTCCAAAGATTTTCTATGGGGTTGAGATCTGGAGACTGGCTAGGCCACTCCAGGACCTTGAAATGCTTCTTACGAAGCCACTCCTTCGTTGCCCGGGCGGTGTGTTTGGGATCATTGTCATGCTGAAAGACCCAGCCACGTTTCATCTTCAATGCCCTTGCTGATGGAAGGAGGTTTTCACTCAAAATCTCACGATACATGGCCCCATTCATTCTTTCCTTTACCCGGATCAGTCGTCCTGGTCCCTTTGCAGAAAAACAGCCCCAAAGCATGATGTTTCCACCCCCATGCTCCACAGTAGGTATGGTGTTCTTTGGATGCAACTCAGCATTCTTTGTCCTCCAAACACGACAAGTTGAGTTTTTACCAAAAAGTTATATTTTGGTTTCATCTGACCATATGACATTCTCCCAATCCTCTTCTGGATCATCCAAATGCACTTTAGCAAACTTCAGACGGGCCTGGACATGTACTGGCTTAAGCAGGGGGACACGTCTTGCACTGCAGGATTTGAGTCCCTGGCGGCATAGTGTGTTACTGATGGTAGGCTTTGTTACTTTGGTCCCAGCTCTCTGCAGGTCATTCACTAGGTCCCCCCGTGTTGTTCTGGGATTTTTGCTCACTGTTCTTGTGATCATTTTGACCCCACAGGGTGAGATCTTGCGTGGAGCCCCAGATCGAGGGAGATTATCAGTGGTCTTGTATGTCTTCCATTTCCTAATAATTGCTCCCACAGTTGATTTCTTCAAACCAAGCTGCTTACCTATTGCAGATTCAGTCTTCCCAGCCTGGTGCAGGTCTACAATTTTGTTTCTGGTGTCCTTTGACAGCTCTTTGGTCTTGGCCATAGTGGAGTTTGGAGTGTGACTGTTTGAGGTTGTGGACAGGTGTCTTTTATACTGATAACAAGTTCAAACAGGTGCCATTAATACAGGTAACGAGTGGGGGACAGAGGAGCCTCTTAAACAAGAAGTTACAGGTCTGTGAGAGCCAGAAATCTTGTTTGTTTGTAGGTGACCAAATACTTATTTTCCACCATAATTTGCAAATAAATTCATTAAAAATCCTACAATGTGATTTTCTGGATTTTTTTTTCTCAATTTGTCTGTCATAGTTGACGTGTACCTATGATGAAAATGACAGGCCTCTCTCATCTTTTTAAGTGGGAGAACTTGCACAATTGGTGGCTGACTAAATACTTTTTTTCCCCACTGTATGTATTCACCCCCTTGAGTCAATACATAGAAGCGCCTTTGGCAGTGATTACAGCTGTGAGTCTTCTTGGGCAAGTCTCTAAGAGCTTTTCACCTTGATTGTCCCAATATTTTCCCATTACTCTTCAAGCTCTGTCAAGGTGATGGGGATCATGGCAAGACAGCAATTTTCAAGTCTTGCCATAGATTTTCAAGACAATTTAAGTCAAAACTGTAACTCGGCCACTCAGGAACATTCACTGTCTTCTAGGTAAGTAACTCCAGTGTAGATTTGGCCTTGTGTTTTAGGTTATTGCCCTGCTGAAATATGAATTCCTCTCCCAGTGTCTGGTGGAAAGCAGACTGAAGCAGTACTCCCGAGTGGCGCAGTGGTCTAGAGATCCTGGTTCGAATCCAGGCTCTGTCGTAGCCGGTCGCGACCGGGAGACCCATGGGGCGGCGCACAATTCGTCCAGGGTAGGGGAGGTAATGGCCGGCAGGGATGTAGCTCAGTTGGTAGAGCATGGCGTTTGCAATGCCAGGGTTGTGGGTTCGTTTCCCGTGGGAAGTATGAAAAAAAAAAAAAAGTTGGCCCACTTAGGAAGCAACACTGATTGACAATACATTTCACATGCTGTTGTGCAAATGGAATAGACAACAGGTGGAAATTATAGGCAATTAGCAAGACACCCCCAATAAAGGACTGGTTTTGCAGGTGGTGACCACAGACCACTTCTCAGTTCCTATGCTTCCTGGCTGATGTTTTGGTCACTTTTGAATGCTGGCGGTGCTTTCACTCTAGTGGTAGCATGAGACGGAGTCTACAACCCACACAAGTGGCTCAGGTAGTGCAGCTCATCCAGGATGGCACATCAATGCGAGCTGTGGCAAGAAGGTTTGCTGTGTCTGTCAGCGTAGTGTCCAGAGCATGGAGGCGCTACCAGGAGACAGGCCAGTACATCAGGAGACGTGGAGGAGGCCGTAGGAGGGCAACAACCCAGCAGCAGGACCGCTACCTCCGCCTTTGTGCAAGGAGGAGCAGGAGGAGCACTGCCAGAGCCCTGCAAAATGACCTCCAGCAGGCCACAAATGTGCATGTGTCTGCTCAAACGGTCAGAAACAGACTCCATGAGGGTGGTATGAGGGCCCGACGTCCACAGGTGGGGGTTGTGTCTGGGTGCTTTAATATATAATCCACAGCATCATTATTAACTTGAACATGCTTAAAAAGATATTCAATGTCTGATTTGTTATTGATACCCATCTACCAATCACTGCCCTTCTTTATGAGGCTTTCGAAAAGCTCGCTGGTCTTAGTAGTTGAATCTGTGCTTGAAATTCAATACTTGACTAAGGGGCCTTAGAGATGTATGTATGGGGGATAGAGGAAGGGTTAGTGATTCAACAACCATGCAAACCCCTATTATTTCATACAGAGTCCATGTAACTTATTATGTGATTTGTTAAGCCAAATGTTACTCCTGAACTAATTTAGTCTTGCCTAAACAAAGGGGGTTGAATACTTACGCAACGACTATATTTTAGCAATACATTTTCTTATTAATTTGTATTTTGTGTAGATCAATGACCCAAAAAAAAAAATCACAATTAAATATATTTCAATCCCAATTTGTAACGCAACACAATGTGAAAAAAATCCAAGGGGGGTGAATACTTACAGTATGATACCCACTGTAAATACTTATGTTGTCAATAGGTTTTCTAGAAAAATGCTTACTGCTAATCATGAAATAAATGGTGAAAACTGCTAAATACTGGTATAAGTTTAAAGCCACTCGAGTAACAGTTATCTACATTTACATTTACATTTACATTATTTAGCAGACGCTCTTATCCAGAGCGACTTACAGTTAGTGCATACATTATTCTTTTTCTTTTTCATACTGGCCCCCCGTGGGAAACGAACCCACAACCCTGGCGTTGCAAACGCCATGCTCTACCAACTGAGCTACCTCCCTGCCGGCCATTCCCTCCCCTACCCTGGACGACGCTGGGCCAATTGTGCGCCGCCCCATTGGTCTCCCGGTTGCAGCCGGCTACAGCAGAGCCTGGATTCGAACCAGGATCTCTAGTGGCACAGCTAGCACTGCGATGCAGTGCCTTAGACCACTGCGCCACTCGGGAGGTATCTAACACAGTACTGCACACACAGTGAGTGGAAGGGATTTTCCACTGAAACTTTATCTAGCCCCCTTAAAACACATCCCTAAGGGTCTATAAATCCAGCGTCTCAGTCTAAATAGAAATGTCCTAATTTCCGGAGGAACATATGGTCTCACTTGATTGGCTGCGGGGTCCTTGCATCCCAGAGAGGCCTGTGTTGGTGAGGATCCAGGAAGTCCTCGAGGCGTCTTGCCAGGTACCCGTCTGGTCTGGGGCAGGAATGTAGCGAAGAAGTTCCTCGAAGGGGTGGTGGTGAGGGCGGGGTTATGCTGGCTCGTCACCAGGTCCCTGTGTGGAGATAGGACAGATGAATCATATGTGAATCAAACATGAATCAAGTGTGAATCAAACAGATCTCTGTGTGGAGGTATTAAAGGTGATGAAGACCTGAGTGGTCGAAAAGTTGTCACCAATAAGATTGATTCAACATTTTGAGATATCGGAAACCTCGGGCTGCTTTATAAAAGTAAATTTCCCTCCCAACACCATTCTTCGCTGATGCTGTGCGCAGGTCCACTCACTCACAACTGTAAAACTCAATTAACCCTCAGATACCACGTGATGTTGTGTGCCCAGTGAGTAAAACGAGGTCTATTTGGGAGACGAGCCAAGAATGTAGTGGAAGAAAATGAAATGCGTCATGAGAAAAAACCAAGACAGATACTAGATTCCTTATCTTGAAGACCTTTTGATTTAGTTTCAAAATGAGTCTCTTAAACTGGGGTTCTCGCTAAGTGGTGTGGAAGCTTTGCTGAGTGTTTCCTGCCTTTTGCAGGCCATTTGCTTTGTTAAATAGAACGTTACAGATCAAACTACAGACCAAGCCGTCAGACTAGCTGGAAATGTCCTCAGACCACTTTTGTGTTGTGATTCCTCTGCTACATCGTGTATTGTATTGTATTGTATTCTCAAACGCCAAACCCTGACTGTAGTCAACCCCATACCATTCACACCAAGGCCCTGACTGTAGTCAACCCCATACCATTCACACCAAGGCCCGTGTCAAACCCTGACTGTAGTCAACCCCATACCATTCACACCAAGGCCCGTGTCAAACCCTGACTGTAGTCAACCCCATACCATTCACACCAAGGCCCGTGTCAAACCCTGACTGTAGTCAACCCCATACCATTCACACCAAGGCCCGTGTCAAACCCTGACTGTAGTCAACCCCATACCATTCACACCAAGGCCCTGCAAACCCTGACTGTAGTCAACCCCATACCATTCACACCAAGGCCCTGACTGTAGTCAACCCCATACCATTCACACCAAGGCCCTGACTGTAGTCAACCCCATACCATTCACACCAAGGCCCTGACTGTAGTCAACCCCATACCATTCACACCAAGGCCCTGACTGTAGTCAACCCCATACCATTCACACCAAGGCCCTGACTGTAGTCAACCCCATACCATTCACACCAAGGCCCTGACTGTAGTCAACCCCATACCATTCACACCAAGGCCCTGACTGTAGTCAACCCCATACCATTCACACCAAGGCCCTGACTGTAGTCAACCCCATACCATTCACACCAAGGCCCTGACTGTAGTCAACCCCATACCATTCACACCAAGGCCCTGACTGTAGTCAACCCCATACCATTCACACCAAGGCCCTGACTGTAGTCAACCCCATACCATTCACACCAAGGCCCTGACTGTAGTCAACCCCATACCATTCACACCAAGGCCCTGACTGTAGTCAACCCCATACCATTCACACCAAGGCCCTGACTGTAGTCAACCCCATACCATTCACACCAAGGCCCTGACTGTAGTCAACCCCATACCATTCACACCAAGGCCCTGACTGTAGTCAACCCCATACCATTCACACCAAGGCCCTGACTGTAGTCAACCCCCATACCATTCACACCAAGGCCCTGACTGTAGTCAACCCCATACCATTCACACCAAGGCCCTGACTGTAGTCAACCCCCATACCATTCACACCAAGGCCCTGACTGTAGTCAACCCCATACCATTCACACCAAGGCCCTGACTGTAGTCAACCCCATACCATTCACACCAAGGCCCTGACTGTAGTCAACCCCATACCATTCACACCAAGGCCCTGACTGTAGTCAACCCCCATACCATTCACACCAAGGCCCTGACTGTAGTCAACCCCATACCATTCACACCAAGGCCCTGACTGTAGTCAACCCCATACCATTCACACCAAGGCCCTGACTGTAGTCAACCCCCATACCATTCACACCAAGGCCCTGACTGTAGTCAACCCCATACCATTCACACCAAGGCCCTGACTGTAGTCAACCCCATACCATTCACACCAAGGCCCTGACTGTAGTCAACCCCATACCATTCACACCAAGGCCCTGACTGTAGTCAACCCCATACCATTCACACCAAGGCCCTGACTGTAGTCAACCCCATACCATTCACACCAAGGCCCTGACTGTAGTCAACCCCATACCATTCACACCAAGGCCCTGACTGTAGTCAACCCCATACCATTCACACCAAGGCCCTGACTGTAGTCAACCCCATACCATTCACACCAAGGCCCTGACTGTAGTCAACCCCATACCATTCACACCAAGGCCCTGACTGTAGTCAACCCCATACCATTCACACCAAGGCCCTGACTGTAGTCAACCCCCATACCATTCACACCAAGGCCCTGACTGTAGTCAACCCCATACCATTCACACCAAGGCCCTGACTGTAGTCAACCCCATACCATTCACACCAAGGCCCTGACTGTAGTCAACCCCCATACCATTCACACCAAGGCCCTGACTGTAGTCAACCCCATACCATTCACACCAAGGCCCTGACTGTAGTCAACCCCATACCATTCACACCAAGGCCCTGACTGTAGTCAACCCCATACCATTCACACCAAGGCCCTGACTGTAGTCAACCCCATACCATTCACACCAAGGCCCTGACTGTAGTCAACCCCATACCATTCACACCAAGGCCCTGACTGTAGTCAACCCCATACCATTCACACCAAGGCCCTGACTGTAGTCAACCCCCATACCATTCACACCAAGGCCCTGACTGTAGTCAACCCCATACCATTCACACCAAGGCCCTGACTGTAGTCAACCCCATACCATTCACACCAAGGCCCTGACTGTAGTCAACCCCATACCATTCACACCAAGGCCCTGACTGTAGTCAACCCCATACCATTCACACCAAGGCCCTGACTGTAGTCAACCCCCATACCATTCACACCAAGGCCCTGACTGTAGTCAACCCCATACCATTCACACCAAGGCCCTGACTGTAGTCAACCCCATACCATTCACACCAAGGCCCTGACTGTAGTCAACCCCATACCATTCACACCAAGGCCCTGACTGTAGTCAACCCCATACCATTCACACCAAGGCCCTGACTGTAGTCAACCCCATACCATTCACACCAAGGCCCTGACTGTAGTCAACCCCATACCATTCACACCAAGGCCCTGACTGTAGTCAACCCCATACCATTCACACCAAGGCCCTGACTGTAGTCAACCCCATACCATTCACACCAAGGCCCTGACTGTAGTCAACCCCATACCATTCACACCAAGGCCCTGACTGTAGTCAACCCCATACCATTCACACCAAGGCCCTGACTGTAGTCAACCCCATACCATTCACACCAAGGCCCTGACTGTAGTCAACCCCATACCATTCACACCAAGGCCCTGACTGTAGTCAACCCCATACCATTCACACCAAGGCCCTGACTGTAGTCAACCCCCATACCATTCACACCAAGGCCCTGACTGTAGTCAACCCCATACCATTCACACCAAGGCCCTGACTGTAGTCAACCCCATACCATTCACACCAAGGCCCTGACTGTAGTCAACCCCATACCATTCACACCAAGGCCCTGACTGTAGTCAACCCCATACCATTCACACCAAGGCCCTGACTGTAGTCAACCCCATACCATTCACACCAAGGCCCTGACTGTAGTCAACCCCATACCATTCACACCAAGGCCCTGACTGTAGTCAACCCCATACCATTCACACCAAGGCCCTGACTGTAGTCAACCCCATACCATTCACACCAAGGCCCTGACTGTAGTCAACCCCATACCATTCACACCAAGGCCCTGACTGTAGTCAACCCCATACCATTCACACCAAGGCCCTGACTGTAGTCAACCCCATACCATTCACACCAAGGCCCTGACTGTAGTCAACCCCATACCATTCACACCAAGGCCCTGACTGTAGTCAACCCCATACCATTCACACCAAGGCCCTGACTGTAGTCAACCCCATACCATTCACACCAAGGCCCTGACTGTAGTCAACCCCATACCATTCACACCAAGGCCCTGACTGTAGTCAACCCCATACCATTCACACCAAGGCCCTGACTGTAGTCAACCCCATACCATTCACACCAAGGCCCTGACTGTAGTCAACCCCATACCATTCACACCAAGGCCCTGACTGTAGTCAACCCCATACCATTCACACCAAGGCCCTGACTGTAGTCAACCCCATACCATTCACACCAAGGCCCTGACTGTAGTCAACCCCATACCATTCACACCAAGGCCCTGACTGTAGTCAACCCCATACCATTCACACCAAGGCCCTGACTGTAGTCAACCCCATACCATTCACACCAAGGCCCTGACTGTAGTCAACCCCATACCATTCACACCAAGGCCCGTGTCCACAAAGCGTCTCTGCTGATCTAGGATCAGTTTTGCCTTTAAAAAAAAATATATATATATAATCTGTAGTAACAAGATGGGGGGGAACCCGATCGCACATCAGCACTTCTACTTGGAGACACTTTGTGAATACAGGCCCAGGGCTCCAGACATTTCAGCAGCCGCTGAGACCCTCAGGGATCGGAGCTTTGCATCCCTGCATAGAGCAAACAGACAGAACAACTGAAACTAATCATGGTGAAAAACAACAATTCAGGGTGAATTGTTTATTTATCGTCCTTATCCATATGTAAAACACGTTAACACATTAAAACAGTTTAATAAATATTATTTTAACAATAAGTTAGTTAAATAGTACATCTACAGTATCGTACGAAGAGGAGAAAATACTAAACAAATAACTATAATCACACAATTATTAGTAAAACGTTCACTAAACCCCCCCCCCGCCCCCTCAAACCCAAAGGGGGTCAATCCAATCTCAAAGTTAGTCCTCACAGCTCAGTGTCTCCGAGGCGGTCCATGTTTTGTACGTAGGGGGGGAGTTTGTGATGCATCATCTCTTCCTGCTTCTTTAGTTTAGCCTCCCCCTGCAGGGAAAATAGCTGGAGGCAGGATGGGAAGGGAGAGAGAGAAGAGAGCGAGGGGGGGGCGGGGGGGGCAGAGATTGGAAGAGAGAGAGAGAGAGGGGGGGGCAGAGATTGGAAGAGAGAGAGAGAGAGACAGAGAGAGAGAGGAGAGAGAGCTTTAGCAGCCATCCTTAGGCCTTTTGAGGGGAGCAGTATATGCTAGCGCCACAGGTTTGAAACGGAGAGACTTAACAAGTGATTACTTAAATAACCAGTATGGAAGTAACTATCAAACTCCAAAACACGTTGGTGTGCGTATACCTCGCCGGGCATTACAGGAAGTAATCAAATGTTGGAGTGTCTCGGTTTCAAACTTCTCTGGTATTTAGCACAAACTTGCTCGCAAGGATATGGCACTTTTTTTTTTAGATGAGAAGACATACCACATGTCTGAACTGTTCGTTCTCCTCCTGTAGACCAGTGGTCCTCTGGACTTCAGCGTCAAAGCTCAAGAGCACAGGCTGGGGTGGTTAGCTGTCAAGGAACAAACTACTCAAAGCTCGTATGTACAGTTTGTTTCCATTTAAATGGAAATTGTTTAGTTGCCATTTACTTTACTTTCTTGTTTTGAAACGATTCCATTTTCCTATTTACTAGATCTGGCATTCTGTTAACACAACCTGGGGTGATGCAGATGCAGCATGACATCTGCCAAGTCAAGCAAAAACAGTGTGAGTGAATGTGAGTCAATTATTAACCAGATATTAACCTGATGGTTTGCCTCTGAGAGTATGTGTCATAGTGTGTCTGTGGTCATAGTGTGTCTGTGGTCATAGTGTGTCTGTAGTCATAGTGTGTCTGTAGTCATAGTGTGTCTGTAGTCATAGTGTGTCCGTAGTCATAGTGTGTCCGTAGTCATAGTGTGTCTGTGGTCATAGTGTGTCTGTAGTCATAGTGTGTCTGTAGTCATAGTGTGTCTGTAGTCATAGTGTGTCTGTGGTCATAGTGTGTCTGTAGTCATAGTGTGTCCGTAGTCATAGTGTGTCCGTAGTCATAGTGTGTCTGTAGTCATAGTGTGTCTGTAGTCATAGTGTGTCTGTAGTCATAGTGTGTCTGTAGTCATAGTGTGTCTGTGGTCATAGTGTGTCTGTAGTCATAGTGTGTCTGTAGTCATAGTGTGTCTGTAGTCATGGTGTCTGTGGTCATAGTGTGTCTGTAGTCATAGTGTGTCTGTAGTCATAGTGTCTGTGGTCATAGTGTGTCTGTAGTCATAGTGTGTCTGTAGTCATAGTGTGTCTGTAGTCATAGTGTCTGTAGTCATAGTGTGTCTGTAGTCATAGTGTGTCTGTAGTCATAGTGTGTCTGTAGTCATAGTGTGTCCGTAGTCATAGTGTGTCCGTAGTCATAGTGTGTCTGTGGTCATAGTGTGTCTGTAGTCATAGTGTGTCTGTAGTCATAGTGTGTCTGTGGTCATAGTGTGTCTGTGGTCATAGTGTGTCTGTAGTCATAGTGTGTCTGTAGTCATAGTGTGTCTGTAGTCATAGTGTGTCTGTAGTCATAGTGTGTCTGTGGTCATAGTGTGTCTGTAGTCATAGTGTCTGTAGTCATAGTGTGTCTGTGGTCATAGTGTGTCTGTGGTCATAGTGTGTCTGTGGTCATAGTGTGTCTGTGGTCATAGTGTGTCTGTAGTCATAGTGTCTGTAGTCATAGTGTGTCTGTGGTCATAGTGTGTCTGTAGTCATAGTGTGTCTGTGGTCATAGTGTGTCTGTGGTCATAGTGTGTCTGTAGTCATAGTGTGTCTGTGGTCATAGTGTGTCTGTAGTCATAGTGTGTCTGTGGTCATAGTGTGTCTGTAGTCAGTGTCTGTAGTCATAGTGTGTCTGTGGTCATAGTGTGTCTGTGGTCATAGTGTGTCTGTAGTCATAGTGTGTCTGTCATAGTGTGTCTGTGGTCATAGTGTGTCTGTAGTCATAGTGTCTGTAGTCATAGTGTGTCTGTGGTCATAGTGTGTCTGTAGTCATAGTGTGTCTGTGGTCATAGTGTGTCTGTGGTCATAGTGTGTATGTAGTCATAGTGTCTGTAGTCATAGTGTGTCTGTGGTCATAGTGTGTCTGTGGTCATAGTGTGTCTGTAGTCATAGTGTGTCTGTGGTCATAGTGTGTCTGTGGTCATAGTGTGTCTGTAGTCATAGTGTGTCTGTGGTCATAGTGTGTCTGTGGTCATAGTGTGTCTGTAGTCATAGTGTGTCTGTGGTCATAGTGTGTCTGTGGTCATAGTGTGTCTGTGGTCATAGTGTGTCTGTGGTCATAGTGTGTCTGTAGTCATAGTGTGTCTGTGGTCATAGTGTGTCTGTAGTCATAGTGTGTCTGTAGTCATAGTGTGTCTGTGGTCATAGTGTGTCTGTGGTCATAGTGTGTCTGTAGTCATAGTGTGTCTGTAGTCATAGTGTGTCTGTGGTCATAGTGTGTCTGTAGTCATAGTGTGTCTGTAGTCATAGTGTGTCTGTAGTCATAGTGTGTCTGTAGTCATGGTGTCTGTGGTCATAGTGTGTCTGTAGTCATAGTGTGTCTGTAGTCATAGTGTGTCTGTAGTCATAGTGTGTCTGTAGTCATAGTGTGTCTGTAGTCATATTGTCTGTAGTCATAGTGTGTCTGTAGTCATAGTGTGTCTGTGGTCATAGTGTGTCTGTAGTCATAGTGTGTCTGTAGTCATAGTGTGTCTGTAGTCATATTGTCTGTAGTCATAGTGTGTCTGTAGTCATAGTGTGTCTGTGGTCATAGTGTGTCTGTAGTCACAGTGTATGTAGTCATAGTGTGTCTGTAGTCATAGTGTGTCTGTGGTCATATTGTGTCTGTAGTCATAGTGTGTCTGTAGTCATAGTGTGTCTGTAGTCATAGTGTGTCTGTGGTCATAGTGTGTCTGTGGTCATAGTGTGTCTGTGGTCATAGTGTGTCTGTAGTCATAGTGTCTGTAGTCATAGTGTGTCTGTGGTCATAGTGTGTCTGTAGTCATAGTGTGTCTGTGGTCATAGTGTGTCTGTGGTCATAGTGTGTCTGTGGTCATAGTGTGTCTGTAGTCATAGTGTCTGTAGTCATAGTGTGTCTGTGGTCATAGTGTGTCTGTAGTCATAGTGTGTCTGTGGTCATAGTGTGTCTGTAGTCATAGTGTGTCTGTGGTCATAGTGTGTCTGTAGTCATAGTGTCTGTAGTCATAGTGTGTCTGTGGTCATAGTGTGTCTGTGGTCATAGTGTGTCTGTGGTCATAGTGTGTCTGTAGTCATAGTGTGTCTGTAGTCATAGTGTGTCTGTAGTCATAGTGTGTCTGTGGTCATAGTGTGTCTGTGGTCATAGTGCGTCTGTAGTCATAGTGCGTCTGTGGTCATAGTGTGTCTGTGGTCATAGTGTGTCTGTGGTCATAGTGTGTCTGTGGTCATAGTGTGTCTGTAGTCATAGTGTGCCTGTAGTCATAGTGTGTCTGTGGTCATAGTGTGTCTGTAGTCATAGTGTGTCTGTGGTCATAGTGTGTCTGTAGTCATAGCGTGTCTGTGGTCATAGCGTGTCCGTGGTCATAGCGTGTCCGTAGTCATAGTGTGTCTGTAGTCATAGTGTGTCTGTAGTCATAGTGTGTCTGTAGTCATAGTGTGTCTGTAGTCATAGTGTGTCTGTGGTCATAGTGTGTCTGTGGTCATAGTGTGTCCGTAGTCATAGCGTGTCTGTAGTCATAGCGTGTCTGTAGTCATAGTGTGTCCGTAGTCATAGTGTGTCTGTAGTCATAGTGTGTCTGTAGCCATAGTGTGTCTGTAGTCATAGTGTCTGTAGTCATAGTGTCTGTAGTCATAGTGTGTCTGTAGTCATAGTGTGTCTGTAGTCATAGTGTGTCTGTGGTCATAGTGTGTCAGTACTGTAGTCTTGCCCAGAACAAAAGGATATGCATGCACTGGAACAGCACAGAGAGGAAGTTGTGCAGTGAGACCAGGAAGGTGTCAGACCACTGACGGGAGAAGTATGGCGAGAAGACGGGATTCTGCTCGGGGGCGGGGATAAACGGCAGGATGAACCAATCACGCCACTCCGACTGGCCCTGCAGATCCTGAGCCTGACGCTGGAAAAACTCCTGGGTCTTCTCTAGGTTCTTTAACTGGAAGGAGAGAGCGAGAGAGGGAGGGGGGTGGGGAGGGATGGATGGAGGGAGAGAAGGAGGGACAGGGGAGAGAGGAGGGAGGGATGGATGAAGAGAGGGAGGAGGGATGAGGAGAGAGGGAAAGGCCATGCTGTATATCAATAATCAGTCAACAACATTGGGCTATCCACACATAATGGAAGAAGAAGAAGAAGAAGAAGAAGAAGAAGAAGAAGAAGAAGAAGAAGAAGAAGAAGAAGAAGAAGAAGAAGAAGAAGAAGAAGAAGAAGAAGAAGAAGAAGAAGAAGAAGAAGAAGAAGAAGAAGAAGAAGAAGAAGAAGAAGAAGAAGAAGAAGAAGAAGAAGAAGAAGAAGAAGAAGAAGAAGAAGAAGATTCACCTGTACAGTGTAAACAACGTAGTATCTGAAGAGACTGGTCCGTAGCTTGGAGACTGTGGGTCTGTAGACGTCTTCTAGCCTACAGAACAGTCTCCGGTCCAGATAGCCCCAGTAGTCCTTCAGGCCATTCAGGTCAAAGCTATGGATGAACAGCTGAAGCTGATCAATGATCTTATCCACCTGAAAATATATAGTCCAGAGGTACAATAAACCTTAATATCATGAAGTGAAACGGAACAGGTTTCATATAATGTAAAAGTTTACCCTGGGATAAAAATACAGAGCAAAATGTTTTGACAAGTACCTCATAAATACAGTTGAAGTCGGAAGTTTACATACACTTAGGTTGGAGTCATTAAAACTCATTTTTCAACCAATCCACACATTTCTTGTTAACAAACTATAGTTTTGGAAATTCGGTTAGGACATCTACTTTGTGCATGACACAAGTAATTTTTCCAACAATTGTTTACAGACAGATTATTTCACTTATAATTCACTGTATGACAATTCCAGTGGGTTTAAACAGCTTGGAAAATTCCAGAAAATGATGTCATGGCTTTAGAAGCTTCTGATAGGCTAATTGACATCAGTTGAGTCAATTGGAGGTGTACCTGTGGATGTATTTCAAGGCCTACCTTCAAACTCAGTGCCTCTTTGCTTGACATCATGGGAAAATCAAAGGAAATCAGCCAAGACCTCAGAAAACAAATGGTAGACCTCCACAAGTCTGGTTCATCCTTCTGAGCAATTTCCAAATGCCTGAAGGTACCACATTCATCTGTACAAACAATAGTACGCAAGTATAAACACCATGGGACCACACAGCCGTCATACCGCTCAGGAAGGAGATGCGTTCTGTGTCCTAGAGATGAACGTAATTTGGTGCTAAAAGTGCAAATCAATCCCAGAACAACAGCAAAGGACCTTGTGAAGATGCTGGAGGAAACAGGTACAAAAGTATCTATATCCACAGTAAAACGAGTCCTATATCGACATAACCTGAAAGGCCGCTCAGCAAGGAAGAAGCCACTGCTCCAAAACCGCCATAAAAAAAGCCAGACTACGGTTTGCAACTGCACATGGGGACAAAGATCTTACTTTTTGGAGAAATGTCCTCTGGTCTGATGAAACAAAAATAGTACTGTTTGGTCATAATGACCATCGTTATGTTTGGAGGAAAAAGGGGTAGGCTTGCATGCCGAAGAACACCATCTCAACCGTGAAGCACGGGGGTGGCAGCATCATGCTGTGGGGGTGCTTTGCTGCAGGAGGGACTGGTGCACTTCACAAAATAGATGGCATCATGAGGAAGGAAAATGATGTGGATATATTGAAGCAACATCTCAAGACATCAGTCAGGAAGTTAAAAGCTTGGTCGCAAATTGGTCTTCCAAATGGACAACGACCCCAAGCATACTTCCAAAGTTGTCCCAAAATGGCTTAAGGACAACAAAGTGGAGGTATTGGAGTGGCCATCACAAAGCCCTGACCTCAATCGTGTAGAAAATCTGTGGGCAGAACTGAAAAAGCGTGTGCGAGCAAGGAGGCCTACAAACTTCAATCAGTTAAACCAGCTCTGTCAGGAGGAATGGGCCAAAATTCACCAGAATTGTGATACAGTGAATTATAAGTGAAATAATCTGTCTGTAAACAATTGTTGGAAAGATTACTTGTGTCATGCACAAAGTAGATGTCCTAACCGAATTGCCAAAACTATAGTTTGTTAACAAGAAATTAGTGGAGTGGTTGAAAAACAAGTTTTAATGACTCCAGCCTAAGTGTATGTAAACTTCCGACTTCAACTGTATATACCAGTGGAGACATCTGAAGGGAGGACGGCTCATAATAATGGCTAGAATGGAGTCATTGGTATGGCGTCAAACACATCAAACACGTGGTTTCCATGAGGTTGATACCATTCCATTGACTCCATTCCAGACATTATTATGAGCCAGTCCTCCCCTCAGCAGCCTCCACTGGTATATACATATACACTACATGACCAAAAGTATGTGGACGCCGGCTCTTCGAACATCTCATTCCAAAATCATGGGCATTAATATGGAGTTGGTCCCTCCTTTGCTGCTATAACAGCCTCCACTCTTCTGGGAAGGCTTTCCACTAGATGTTGGAACATTGCTGCGGGGACTTGCTTCCATTCAGCCACAATAGCATTAGTGAGGTCGGGCACTTATGTTGGGCGATGGTGCCAGATGGTGAAGCGTGCTTCATCACTCCAGAGAACACGTTTCCACTGCTCCAGAGTCCAATGGTGGCGAGCTTTACACCACTCCAGCCGACGCTTGGCATTGCTCATGGTGATCTTAGGCTTGTGTGCAGCTGCTTGGCCATGGAAACCCATTTCATGAAGCTCCCAACGAACAGTTTGGAACTCGGTAGTGAGTGTTGCAACCGTGGACAGACGATTTGTACACGCTAGGCGCTTCAGCGGTCCAGTCCTGTGAGCTTGTGTGGCCTATCACTTCGCGGCTGAGCCGTTGTTGCTCCTAGACGTTTCCACTTCGCAATCACTGCACTTACAGTTGATCGGGGGCAGCTCTACCAGGGCAGACATTATGAAGGTGCAACGTTCAAAGTCACTGAGCTCTTCAGTAAGGCCATTCTACTGCCAGTGTTTGTCTATGGAGATTGCATGGCGGTGTGCTCGATTTTATACACCTGTCAGCAACGGGTGTGGCTGAAAATAGCCAAATCCACTAATTTGAAGGGGTGTCCACATACTTTTGTATATACAGTGTACATACAAAGATCTAACTTCTCACCTGTCTACATCGGTCAGAGTGACAAGGCTATAAGCTACTGCTATAGCCTGGTCCCACATCTGTTTGTGCTGTCTTGCCAACGATGGGACCAAGCTACGGCTGTTGTGCTTTGCAATACCTGGATGGTTAAATGACTTCAAATACACTGTTTCATACATACTCTGAATCCTTTCTCCTTGTCTGCTTTTATATCAGAGTCTAGGTGCTTCAGTGTGCTGGTGAAACCGCGATATATCAAGTATTCTCGGACATGTTCATCCGTCCTTTCGACAGCTGACCCCATCTTTCTCTCCCCCTGTCGGACCACCATGACACAAAAGGGTGATTGGGTTATAATATATAAACGACTTACGCCTCGATCACACCGACATTGCTTTTTTGGTACACCAGAAGTACATTAATTTCCAATGGAACGCTGCGTTTGCTTCGTTGCAAACATATCCAGAAGATGCTGCGTACCATTTTGCGCAATTACGCCTTGTCATTGCGCAAAATGGTACGCAGCATCATCTAGATATGTGTGCAACAAAAGTTCGACATTCACCTTCTGCTACCATTTCTGTCAAGCCGTCGACGCATACAGTTTGACGCATACGTTCGATAAATCCAACGTATGCGCCACACAGAACGCAATGCTGCAAGGCAAACGCGGCGTTCCATGGGAAATGACTGTACTTCTGGTGTACCAAAACGCAAAGACACGGTCGGTGTTCAAAGCAGTCATGCGTGCATGCATTCTTTTTAACGTATGAGTGGTCCCTGGAATCGAACCCACCATCCTGGAGTTGCAATGCTCTACCAAGTGACCCATACACAAAAATGTATGCACGCATGACTGTAAGTCGCTTTGGATAAAAGCGTCTGCTAAATGGCATATTATTATTGTTATTATTAAGTGAGCAACAGAGGACCACTCATGTGTAAGTAAAGTAATAAACATTGAAGCAAACAGACAGGCTATAACTGCATGCTAACTATTCATGTACACATAAATCAACATACAACCGTTCACATTTTCAAATTGCATAGCTAGAGGAGGTTGCTTTTCTGCCTGGACAGGCAGCATTGCATGAGCCCATCGCTAGCTAAACAAGAGTAGCTAGTTTGGTTAGACGAGTGGTGATTTTTCAACAACAAATACGATGAGGTTTAGTGTAATTTACTCTTTTATGAGTAACTCTCTTGGTAATAGTGAGATCAACATTTTATAAACACTGTATTTAGTGGCAAAACTTACCAAAGTGAAAGCGCTGGCTGAAATATTTCCTGTTTTCTTTTTCTCGAGGCTATCATGTGATCGAATTCGTGTGACGTCATGTGACAGGAGGGTCATTTTTGCCTGTGGTCCGCTAGAGGGCATAAACAGCTACTATTGGACCGGTAATACGCATTCTAATAATAGGCGACCGAGCACTGACCAGTCGCTGCAGTAAGTAAATATGGTAGCCTAAAAGTGATATTGCAATCTGGCAGCATTGCAGCTAATTTATAATGTGCAGGAGAAGATAACGCGTTAGAAATACATGCAAATTGACCAGAATGATCAACTGTCCCCAATAGAATGATTAAATCCTATAACTAAAGTTACAAAACAGATCAGGTGGTTAGATCTTCAGGCATTCACCCAAGCATGATGCTTCCCTGTAGGCCCGACACAGCGATTCAAAACGTTACTGTGACTCATCATTACTCCAATGTCTGATCAGGACTGCGCCTACCCTAATGTGACTGACTAGATCACAACACAAAATACAGTGTTGTTGCAGTTCATCACATGCCGTTACATATTGTGCTATTTTACACATAGGCTTGCAGCTAAATCAACACATTATCTAACTTCATTTACACCATTGTCATGGTGATGAGCATACTTGTTGTATCTCAGAAATCTACTCTTAGACAACTGGCAGTCATAGGCTGTGTCCCAAATGACACCCTATTCCCTATATAGTGCACTACTCTTGACCATAGACCTATGGTCAAAAGTAGTGCACTATGTAGGGAATGGGGTGCCATTTGGGACGTGGACGTTATTGTGATGCTAGGAGAAGGGGAAAGAAAAAGGAGAACAGGCATGAATGAACACAGTGTCCAGAAGAGGCTGAATAGCCTCAGACATGAATAAACACAGTGTCCAGAAGAGGCTGCATAGCCTCAGACATTAATAAACACAGTGTCCAGAAGAGGCTGCATAGCCTCAGACATGAATAAACACAGTGTCCAGAAGAGGCTGCATAGCCTCAGACATGAATAAACACAGTGTCCAGAAGAGGCTGCATAGCCTCAGACATTAATAAACACAGTGTCCAGAAGAGGCTGCGTAGCCTCAGACATGAATAAACACAGTGTCCAGAAGAGGCTGTATAGCCTCCATTGAATCTCTTTCCCCAGGATAGATGTGAAGGCCTTGTGTGTTGTCACAGCATGCTGCTGGTGGTGTAGACCATTGCAAATCAAACATGATTATAACCCTAAAGTGTCGATCGTTTCTGGTAACGTCTTTCTCTCCTGTTTGTTCTAGTGAAACGTTATTGTCAATGAACACAGCTATGAGTAATTCAATTATATGTTTTCCTTCTTTTCTGTACTGAACCATATTTGTGTCCCAAATGGCACCCTATTCATTGTCTAGTGCACTACTTTTCATCAGGGCCCGTGTAGGGAATAGGGTGCAATTTGGGAGACGGCCAATGTGATATACGTTCCTCCTACAGTACTCTGTACTGAACCATGAATCATATTCATTTCCCCACTACAGTACAATGCAATAGGAATTTACATTTACGTCATTTAGCAGACGTTCTTATCCAGAGCGACTTACAAATTGGTGCATTCACCTTATAGCCAGTGGGATAACCACTTTACAAAGGGGGGGTGGATTACTTTATCCTATCATAGGTATTCCTTAAAGAGGTGGGGTTTCAAGTGTCTCCGGAAGGTGGTGAGTGACTCCGCTGTCCTGGCGTCGTAAGGGAGCTTGTTCCACCATTGGGGGTGCCAGAGCAGCGAACAGTTTTGACTGGGCTGAGCAGGAACTGTGCTTCCGCAGAGGTAGGGGGGCCAGCAGGCCAGAGGTGGATGAACGCAATGCCCTCGTTTGGGTGTAGGGTCTGATCAGAGCCTGAAGGTACGGAGGTGCCGTTCCCCTCACAGCTCCGTAGGCCTATCCTATATTAATAAAGGAAGGTATCTCCAGATCTAAAATCCATTTGCTAGAGCTTTTCCATGAACGTGCAACAGGGATTTTTTCCTCCCAAAAAACAACCATTTAACTGATTTATTGCAATATTTTCTGCACAGCACTGCATTTTCAGACTGTTTACACTGGAGTTAAGAGGCAGAGAGACACATGGGATCTAAAATCAGCAAAAAAAAAGAAACGTCCCTTTTTCAGGACCCTGTCTTTCAAAGATAATTCGTAAAAATCCAAATAACTTCACAGATCTTCATTGTAAAGGGTTTAAACACTGTTTCCCGTGCTTGTTCAATGAACCATAAACAATTAATGAACATGCACCTGTGGAACGGTCGTTAAGACACTAACACCTTACAGACGGTAGGCAATTAAGGTCACAGTTATGAAAACTTAGGACACTAAAGAGGCCTTTCTACTGACTCTGAAAAACACCTAAAGAAAGATGCCCAGGGTCCCTGTTCATCTGCGTGAACGTGCCTTAGGCATGCTGCAAGGAGGCATGAGGACTGCAGATGTGGCCAGGGCAATAAATTCCAATGTCCGTACTGTGAGACGCCTAAGACAGCGCTACAGGGAGACAGAATGGACAGCTGATCGTCCTCGCAGTGGCAGACCACGTGTAACAACACCTGCACAGGATCGGTACATCTGAACATCACACCTGCGGGACAGGTACAGGATGGTAACAACAACTGCCCGAGTTACACCAGGAACGCACAATCCCTCCATCAGTGCTCAGACTGTCCGCAATAGGCTGAGAGAGGCTGGACTGAGGGCTTGTAGGCCTGTTGTAAGGCAGGTCCTCAACAGACATCACTGGCAACAACGTCGCCTATGGGCACAAACCCACCGTCGCTGGACCAAACAGGACTGGCAAAAAGTGCTCTTCACTGATGAGTCGCGGTTTTGTCGTCGAAGGAATGAGCATTACACCGAGGCCTGTACTCTGGAGCGGGATCGATTTGGAGGTGGAGGGTCCGTCATGGTCTGGGGCGGTGTGTCACAGCATCATCGGACTGAGCTTGTTGTCATTGCAGGCAATCTCAACGCTGTGCGTTACAGGGAAGACATCCTCCTCCCTCATGTGGTACCCTTCCTGCAGGCTCATCCTGACATGACCCTCCAGCATGACAATGCCACCAGCCATACTGCTCGTTCTGTGCGTGATTTCCTGCAAGACAGGAATGTCATGGCCAGCGAAGAGCCCGGATCTCAATCCCATTGAGCACGTCTGGGACCTGTTGGATCAGAGGGTGAGGGCTAGGGCCATTCCCCACAGAAATGTCCGCAAACTTGCAGGTGCCTTGGTGGAAGAGTGAGGTAACATCTCACAGCAAGAACTGGCAAATCTGGTGCAGTCCATGAGGAGGAGATGCACTGCAGTACTTAATGCAGCTGGTGGCCACACCAGATACTGACTGTTACTTTTGATTTTGACCCTCCCGTTTGTTCAGGGACACATTATTCAATTTCTGTTAGTCACATGTCTGTGGAACTTGTTCAGTTTATGTCTCAGTTGTTTAATCTTATGTTCATACAAATATTTACACGTTAAGTTTTCTGAAAATAAACGCAGTTGACAGTGAGAGGACGTTTCTTTTTTTGCTGAGTTTACAAGGGAATGCACAGGTGTGAGATGTGCATGTCAATGTACATTTGGGATACAATCTTTTAGAATCAATATTCCGCTTCAATATGTTAGACTTTCTGAGGAGTGAACTGTATAATGTATGCATGCATGCATGGATTTGGATATTCATGCTTTCTCCGCATCCAGGTTTTGTTGTCATGGAAACTTTTTTGATGTCTGTAGTATATTTTTCGTCTGGTGGTAAAGCTCTCATTTTCACCCTCTGCTCCACTCAGAAAGCAACGGTACCTTCAAAAATATTCCAACTACCTAAAGCTAGGCCACACCACACACCCAGATCCCTTTGACATCGGAACATTCTCCTTTATCAGTATTCAGACTAATTGGACATCGAATAGACAGTGTTGGCCAAAGCTTTCCTTTTTAAAAGTTTTCATGGAAATATGTTTTATTTATACCTCTTTTGATTCTGGAATTGGTGATATGCCAGAATTATAGCATTTTTGTTTGATCTAACCAGAATGTCAGTCCTCGTTGAGCGTCATCTTCATCAGTACAGTAAACTATAGACGGCTCTGTCTACAAACGATATACCTGCCCCCCACAGGTGTTCACAGCAGAATAAAGAGTATCTGTGACACTCTGGCTCCATGGACTTTGATATTTGAGCCAGGGTTGTTCATTGTCATTGGTTTGGGTGTATTTCATTTGGTGGTGTTGGGGATGGGTGAGTTTCATTTTGTTTGTGTCTAGTGGTGATTGGTCTATGACTCCCAATCGGAGGTAACGAGTGTCAGCTGTCGGCTCGTTATCTCTGATTGGGAGCCATATATATTCTGTGTGTTTTCTCCTTTGTTTGGTGGGTTATTGTTCCAGTGTTGTATGTTCTGTCGGTGTCACAGAGGACTTCACGTATCGTCATTTGTTGTTTTTTCGTGGTTGCTTTAATTAAATAAAGTCATCATGTTCACTCCACGCCGCTGCGTATTGGTCCGCTCCTTCAGACGATCGTGACAGAATAACCCACCAAAAAAGGACCAAGCAGCGCGTCCAGGAGCAAAGGGTCTGGACATGGGAGGAACTGTTGGACGGTAAAGGGTCCTGGACGTGGGAAGAAATCCTGGACGGCATGGATCGCCGTCCATGGAGCGAAACAGAGGAGAGGCGACGGAGAGAGGAGCAACGGCGTCGGCAGAGCCAACGTCGGAAGGACGAGAGGCAACCCCAAGAAATTTTTGGGGGGCACATGGCTTGGGCGACGGAGCAGCAGGAGGCTGCCACAAGGCAGAGTCAGAGGGCTGCCAGGTTAAGGGGGCTGACGGAGGCAGAGAAGGGACGGATTCAGTGGGCTACCAGGTCAAGGGGGGCTACTGGGTAAAGCAGGGAAGGAAGGTGTTGAGGCACGGCGTGAGGTACTGGGGTGTGTAACCAGTTCGGTCCGGCCCGTTCCTAGTCCCGAGGTGCAGCCAGTAGTGTGTGTTCCCGTGACGGTACGGCCTGTTCCGGTCCCTCGCACTAAGTGTAAGGTGCGCGTCGCCAGCCCGGTTCGGCCTGTTCCTGCCATACGCACCAAGTATGCGGTGCGCGTCGCCAGCTCAGCCCGGCCTGTTCCTACTCCACGCACCAGGGATACGGTGCGCCGCCAGCCCAGCCCGGCCTGTTCCTACTCCACGCACCAGGGATACGGTGCGCCCGCCAGCCCAGCCCGGCCTGTTCCTACTCCACGCACCAGGGATACGGTGCGCCGCCAGCCCGGCCCGGCCTGTTCCGGCCACTCGCACCAGGGATACGGTGCGCGTCGCCAGCCCCGCCCGGCCTGTTCCTGCTCTCCGCACTAGGCGTGAGGTGAGTCCCCAGGGTCCAGCATGCCCTGTTCCGGCTCCCCGCACTAGGCGTTATGGGAGTCCCCAGGGTCCAGCATGCCCTGTTCCGACTCCCCGCACTAGCCCTGAGATGCGTGTCCTCAGCCCGGTACCTCCAGTTCCGGCACCACGCATCAGGCCTACGGTGCGTCCCCCAGGGCCAAGCATGCCCTGTTGCTGCTTCCCGCACTAGCCCTGAGATGCGTGTCCTCAGCCCGGTACCTCCAGTTCCGGCACCACGCATCAGGCCTACGGTGCGTCCCCAGGGTCCAGCATGCCCTGTTGCTTCTCCCCGCACTAGCCCTGAGATGCGTGTCCTCAGCCCGGTACCTCCTGTTCCGGCACCACGCACCAGGCCTACGATGCGCCTCAGACGGCCAGAGTCTGCCGTCTGCCCAACGGGGCCTGAACTGCCCGTCTGCCCAAAGCCTGCAAAGCCGCCCGTCTGCCATGAGCCATCAGAGCCGTCCGCCAGACCGGAGCCGCTAGAGCCTTCCGCCAGACAGGATCAGCCAGAGCCTTCCGCCAGACAGGATCAGCCAGAGCCTTCTGCCAGACAGGATCAGCCAGAGCCTTCTGCCAGACAGGATCAGCCAGAGCCTTCTGCCAGACAGGATCAGCCAGATCCGTCAGCCAGCCATGAGCAGCCAGATCCGTTAGCCAGCCATGAGCAGCCAGATCCGTTAGCCAGCCATGAGCAGCCAGTTCCGTCAGCCAGCCATGAGCCGTCCAGCCAGGATCCGCCAGAGCCGTCCAGCCAGGATCCGCCAGAGCCGTCCAGCCGGGATCCGCCAGAGCCGTCCAACCGGGATCCGTCAGAGCCGTCCAGCCAGGATCCGCCAGCCAGCCAGGATCCGCCAGAGCCAGCCAGCCAGGATCCGCCATTTAGTCAGGTGCTGCCCCTTAGCTCGGTGTTGCTCCTTATCCTGTTGCTGTCCCTTATCCTGGTGCTGTCCCTTAGCCTGGTACTGCCCCTTAGTCCGGTACTGCCCCTTAGTCCGGTACTGCTCCGTAGTCCGGGGCTGCCCCTTAGTCCGGTGCTGCCCCTTAGCCCGGTGCTGCCCCTTGTCCCGGTGCTGCCCCTTATCCCGGTGCTGCCCCTTATCCCGGTGCTGCCCCTTAGGCCGATGCTGCCCCTTAGTCCGGTGTTGCCCCTTAGTCCAGGTGGGGTTAGTTGGAGGGTGGTCATTGGGAGGAGGCTACCGAAGCAGGTTGTGACTGTGGTGGGGTGGGGATCACGACCGGGGCCAGAGCCGCCACCGTGGACAGACGCCCACCCAGACCCTCCCCTAGTCCTGATATTGGTGCGCCCGGAGTTCGCACCTTTAGGGGGGGTACTGTGACACTCTGGCTCCATGGACTTTGATATTTGAGCCAGGGTTGTTCATTGTCATTGGTTTGGGTGTATTTCATTTGGTGGTGTTGGGGATGGGTGAGTTTCATTTTGTTTGTGTCTAGTGGTGATTGGTCTATGACTCCCCAATCGGAGGTAACGAGTGTCAGCTGTCGGCTCGTTATCTCTGATTGGGAGCCATATATATTCTGTGTGTTTTCTCCTTTGTTTGGTGGGTTATTGTTCCAGTGTTGTATGTTCTGTCGGTGTCACAGAGGACTTCACGTATCGTCATTTGTTGTTTTTTCGTGGTTGCTTTAATTAAATAAAGTCATCATGTTCACTCCACGCGCTGCGTATTGGTCCGCTCCTTCAGACGATCGTGACAGTATCCATGACAACAGGGGAGTAAATAGATAACGTTTATAGGAGGAAGGTATTAAACTTGTGTGTGGTGTTACGTTCCCCAACAAGAAAACCCCCCACAAAAAATTATGTCAAACAGAAAGGGGAACTAACAAAGAGTCACTGACAACAACCAAAACGAAACAGGTGGGGGTTTCAGGAGGGGTTCTGAAAGACACTCTGATAGATTCATTATTAATGACTAATTATTACACCCTGAAACTGTTTATAATGTGTTAGAAATGTGTGAGTGTAGGACCAGTAAAGACTCAGCAATGTGAGTAAGAGTTAGGCCAGACAAAGGACAAGGAGAACTGTCTACAGACAACTGAGAAACCAAGATAAAGAGGCCTCCCAATTTAGGGAGGGGAGAAACTGTTATGAAAACATGGTGCAGAATATTGTGAAAACGGACATAAATGAGGAATGCAGGGAGTAGGCTATGATAAGAAAGTGTGTGTGTGTGTGTGTATGTACAGTGGGGGAAAAAAGTATTTAGTCAGCCACCAATTGTGCAAGTTCCCCCACTTAAAAAGATGAGAGAGGCCTGTAATTTGAGAGAGGCCTGTAAATAAACGGTGAGCAAAAATCCCAGAACCACACGGGGGGACCTAGTGAATGACCTGCAGAGAGCTGGGACCAAAGTAACAAAGCCTACCATCAGTAACACACTACGCCACCAGGGACTCAAATCCTGCAGTGCCAGACGTGTCCCCCTGCTTAAGCCAGTACATGTCCAGGCCCGTCTGAAGTTTGCTAGAGTGCATTTGGATGATCCAGAAGAGGATTGGGAGAATGTCATATGGTCAGATGAAACCAAAATAGAACTTTTTGGTAAAAACTAAACTCGTCGTGTTTGGAGGACAAAGAATGCTGAGTTGCATCCAATGAACACCATACCTACTGTGAAGCATGGGGGTGGAAACATCATGCTTTGGGGCTGTTTTTCTGCAAAGGGACCAGGACGACTGATCCGTGTAAAGGAAAGAATGAATGGGGCCATGTATCGTGAGATTTTGAGTGAAAACCTCCTTCCATCAGCAAGGGCATTGAAGATGAAACGTGGCTGGGTCTTTCAGCATGACAATGATCCCAAACACACCACCCGGGCAATGAAGGAGTGGCTTCGTAAGAAGCATTTCAAGGTCCTGGAGTGGCCTAGCCAGTCTCCAGATCTCAACCCCATAGAAAATCTTTGGAGGGAGTTGAAAGTCCGTGTTGCCCAGCGACAGCCCCAAAACATCACTGCTCTAGAGGAGATCTGCATGGAGGAATGGGCTAAAATACCAGCAACAGTGTGTGAAAACCTTGTGAAGACTTACAGAAAACGTTTGACCTGTGTCATTGCCAACAAAGTGTCACACCCTGGTTCTGGGACTCATTATGTTGAGCCAGGGTGTGTTCATTTCTATGTGTGTATTTCTATGTTGGTATTTCTAGTTTGTTGTATTCTATGTTTGCCTGAGTGACTCCCAATCAGAGGCAACGAGTGTCAGCTGTTGGCTGGTTGTCTCTGATTGGGAGCCATATTTAAACTGTATGTTTTCCCTTTGTGGTTGTGGGTTTTTGTTCCGTGTTCGGTCATTGATACCGTGGACGTCACGAGTCGTTTCTTGTTTTGTTTCGTGCTTTAACTAATTAAAGTCATGTTTGTTCATCACGCTGCGCCTTGGTCTACTCCTTACCTCGATCGTGACAGAAAAACCCACCATGCAACGACCAAGCAGCGTGTCCAGGGGCAGCCCTTGGGGTGGACATGGGAGGAAGCGCCGGGAAAGGCCCTGGCGAAAGAGGAGCAGCGTGTCCAGGAGCAGGCAGCCTGGACATGGGAGGAGATATTGGACGGTAAAGGGTCCTGGACTTGGGGGAAATCCTGGCCGGGATGGATCGCCGGCCATGGAGTGAGACGGTGGAGAGGCGACGGAGAGAGGAGCAACGGCGTGATCAGGGTCGTCGCCGGACGGTCGTGAGGCAACCCCAGAAATTTTTTAGGGGGGCACACGGCATGGACGACGGGGCTGACGGAGGAGAAAAGGGGGCGGATCCAGAAGGCCACCAGGCCAGGGGTTCACCGCCCCTGTACGTCCTGTGCGGATGCCTCACACAGAGTGTGTGAGGGTAGGCATTCAGCCAGGACGGGTGGTGGCCGCTCTTCACTCCAGGCCTCCTATCCGTCTCCACAGCCCGGTTCGGCCTGTCCCTGCTCCACGCACCAAGCCTACGGTGTGCGTCGCCAGCCCAGTCCGGCCTGTCCCTGCTCCACGCACCAAGCCTACGGTGTGCGTCGACAGCCCAGCCCGGCCTGTCCCTGCTCCACGCACCAAGCCTACAGTGTGCATCGACAGCCCAGCCCGGCCTGTCCCTGCTCCACGCACCAAGCCTACGGTGTGCGTCGACAGCCCAGCCCGGCCTGTCCCTGCTCCACGCACTAAACCTACGGTGCGCGTCGCCAGCCCGGTCCGGCCTGTTCCTGCCACCCGCACCAAGTCTACGGTGCGCGTCGCCAGCCCGACCCGGCCTGTTCCTGCCACTCGCACCAAACCTACGGTGCGCGTCGCCAGCCCGGTCCGGCCTGTTCCTGCCACCCGCACCAAGTCTAAGGTGCGCGTCGCCAGCCCGACCCGGCCTGTTCCTGCCACTCGCACCAAACCTACGGTGCGCGCTCGCCAGCCCGGTCCGGCCTGTTCCTGCCACTCGCACTAAGCCAGGGGTGCGAGAAGTCAGCCTGGTAAGGCCCGTCCCTCTTCCACGCACCAAGCCAGGGGTGCGAGTCGTCCAGCCTGGTAAGGCCCGTCCCCTCTTCCACGCACCAAGCCAGGGGTGCGAGTCGTCAGCCTGGTAAGGCCCGTTCCTCCTCCACGCACAAAGCCAGGGGTGCGAGTCGTCAGCCTGGTAAGGCCCGTTCCTCCTCCACGCACCAAGCCAGGGGTGCGAGTCGACAGCCTGGTAAGGATCGCTCCTGTTAAGTCCAGTCCTGCTCCAGCCGGCGGGGCCAGACTGGACCAGGGGCACTATGGGGGGTGTATTGGAGGGTGGTGGTCAAGGCCGGAGCCAGAACCGCCGCCGAGGAGGTATGCCCGCCCAGCCCTCCCCTGGTTTGTTTAGTTGAGGCGCGGTCGCAGTCCGCGCCTTTAGGGGGGGGTACTGTCACACCCTGGTTCTGGGACTCATTATGTTGAGCCAGGGTGTGTTCATTTCTATGTGTGTATTTCTATGTTGGTATTTTTAGTTTGTTGTATTCTATGTTTGCCTGAGTGACTCCCAATCAGAGGCAACGAGTGTCAGCTGTTGGCTGGTTGTCTCTGATTGGGAGCCATATTTAAACTGTATGTTTTCCCTTTGTGGTTGTGGGTTTTTGTTCCGTGTTCGGTCATTGATACCGTGGACGTCACGAGTCGTTTCTTGTTTTGTTTCGTGCTTTAACTAATTAAAGTCATGTTTGTTCATCACGCTGCGCCTTGGTCTACTCCTTACCTCGATCGTGACACAAAGGGTATATAACAAAGTATTGAGAAACTTTTGTTATTGACCAAATACTTATTTTCCACCATAATTTGCAAATAAATTCATTAAAAATCCTACAATGTGATTTTCTGGAATTTCTTTTCTCATTTTGTCTGTCATAGTTGACGTGTACATATGATGAAAATTACAGGCCTCTCTCATCTTTTTAAGTTGGAGAACTTGCACAATTGGTGGCTGACTAAATACTTTTTTCCCCCACTGTATGTGTGTATGTGTGAACTGATGGTCAGGAGAGCAGTTTTAGAGTGGAAAACTACAGCCCGCCTACAGAGGGGAGGGATTTCTTTTTGTATGACATATGAGTATAAAAGATGGACTCTGAAATTGTGATGGCAGAATTCTCAATGAATAAATCTCTGACTATGCAGATCGAGACTCTGTCCGTTACTTAAATCCCAAAAGTTACTTACAACCTTTTGGGAGACGCACAGAAACACTGAAATAGTTTGTTAAATAATTCACGTAACACACTCGTGGGGTTGTCCACTGAAATTTGCATAGCAACAACAACTGGGACCTAAGTAGAGGCAAACTAAAGAAAAACCCACACCAAACTTAAAGACAGGAAGAAAACCAAAAAGTTGGAGCAAAACAAAGTCAGATAAAGGATGTTTGTGTAGAAATACAAAATAGGGACCACCAACTAAACTAAACTAAACTACTTTTAACCCTCCACATCTACCAAGACAACTGGAGCACTGGGCCAGCCACTCTTAAATAGCACCTGGGCCAGCACAGGTGAAACACCTTCCCACTAATGAGATGGCAACCAGCAAAGGTGTAACACATACTCAATGTGGAACGGGTTCTATTATTTACTCACCTTTATCTAGAATCTCCAGTTGAAACTAGCTAGCCAGCTAACTAGCTACTTGCTATTAGCCACCGTTAGCGGTTTTCACCCAGAACATCGGATTTTCTGCCGGAATATTAACTGGACCTTAACATCGGATCGCAACTAGCTAGCCGCAACCGAATGGATATTGCTGTAGGCTAATCACCACTGCCCCCGAAGCAAGCACCAGTTAGCCTTGAGCTAGCCTCGAGCCAGGCCCATATCCCGGCTATCTACCTCTTTGTCTACCGGACGGGATTAGCCAGCTAACTAGCTACTTGCTATTAGCCACCGTTAGCGGTTTTTCACCATTGTCCGTGGCCTGCACTACCTACCAGCCAGCTCTAGCCTGGACTATTATCGGCCAGTCTGCACTGTCTGCACATCGCGATATCGACCCAGAACCTATCGGATTTTCTGCCGGAATCACTGAATCACTGGACCTTTAGCACTGGATAATCGCAACTCGCTAGCTGCAACCAAATGAACGTTATTGTTGGCTAATCAGCCTTGAGCTAGCCTTGAGTCAGGCACATCTCCCGGCTATCTACCTCCCTGTCAACCGGACGGGACCTCCTAGAGTCGACACGGAGCCCCGCTGATCCATCACGACTGGTCTGCCGACGTAATCATCTGTGGTTTCAACAGGCTTCCCGTTGCGACGACCACGAAGATCCATCTGCTAGCCCCGGCCCGCTAGCACACGCAAACAACAGCCGTGCTTCCTGCTCGCTGGGCTGTAGCACCAATTCGAACTGCTCTCGGACTCACATATTGCTGTTCACTGGACCTTATGATCACTCAGCTGCACAGCTGATGCCTGCTGGACTGTTCCTTTACACGGTACCCTGTCCTGTTTATCTGTTTAGCCTCAGCCCAAACTTTCATCGCCATTACCAGTTGTTGTCTTAGCGCTCTCTAATAACACCTGTGATTGCTTTATGCCTCTCTCCCATGTCAATATGCTTTGCCTATTGCTGTTCCAGTTAGTTGTTATTATACAATTTCACTGTAGAACCCCAAGTCCCTCTCAAACTGCCTCAAATAGCTCCTTTATTCCACCCCCCATACACGCCGAGACCGTCTCAATCGGTGCCTCCAGTGATGCTATCTCTTTCATTGTTACCCAACGCTTAGGTTTACCTCCACTGTACTCATATCCTTCCATATCCTTGTCTGTACATAATGCCCTGAATCTTTTCTACAACGCCCGGAAATCTGCCCCCTTTATTCTCTGTACCCAACGCACTAGAAGACCAGTTCTTAAAGCCTTTAGCCGTATCCTTATTCTACTCCTCTGTTCCTCTGCTGATGTAGAGGCTAACCCAGGCCCTGCAGCCCCCAGTATCACTCCTACTCCCCAGGAGCTATCATTTGTTGACTTCTATAACCGTAAAAGCCTTGGTTTTCTGCACATTAACATCAGAAGCCTCCTTCCTAAGTTTTAGTTATTCACTGCGTTAGCACACTCTGCCAACCCTGATGTTCTAGCAGTGTCTGAATCCTGGCTTAGGAAGGCCACCAAAAATGTCCATCCCCAACTACAACATTTTCCATCTAGATAGAACTGCCAAAGGGGGTGGAGTTGCAATCTACTGTAGAGATAGCCTGCAGAGCTCTATCATATTATCCAGGTCTGTGCCCAAACAGTTTGAGCTCCTACTTCTAAAAATCCACCTTTCCAGAAATAAGTCTCTCACTGTTGCCGCTTGCTACAGACCCCCCTCAGCCCCCAGCTGTGCCCTGGACACCATATGTGAATTGATTGCCCCCCATCTATCCTCAGAGTTCGTACTGCTTGGTGACCTAAACTGGGGTATGCTTAACACCCCGGCCATCCTACAATCCAAACTAGATGCCCTCAATCTCACACAAATTATCAAGGAACCTACCAGGTACAACCCTAAATCCGTAAACATGGGCACCCTCATAGATATCATCCTGACTAACTTACCCTCTAAATACACCTCTGCTGTCTTCAACCAGGATCTCAGCGATCACTGCCTTATTGCTTGCGTCCGTAACGGGTCTGCGGTCAATCGACAACCCCTCATCACTGTCAAACGCTCCCTAAAACACTTTAGCGAGCAGGCCTTCCTAATTGACCTGGCCCAGGTATCCTGGATGGATATCGATCTCATTCCGTCAGTAGAGGATGCCTGGTTGTTCTTTAAAAGTGTTTTCCTCTCAATCTTAAATAAGCATGCCCCATTCAAAAAATTCAGAACTAAGAACAGATATAGCCCCTGGTTCTCCTCAGACTTGACTGCCCTTGACCAGCATAAAAACATCCTGTGGCGTACTGCATTAGCATCGAATAGCCCCCGCGAAATGCAACTTTTCAGGGAAGTTAGGAATCAATATACACAAGCAGTTAGGAAAGCAAAGGCTAGCTTTTTCAAACAGAAATTGGCATCCTGTAGCACTAACTCCAAAAAGTTTTGGGACACTGTAATGTCTATGGAGAATAAGAGCACCTCCTCCCAGCTGCCCACTGCACTGAGGCTAGGAAACACTATCACCACCGATAAATCTACAATAATTGAGAATTTCAACAAGCATTTTGCTACGGCTGGCCATGCTTTCCACCTGGCTACCACTACCCCGGCCACCAGCTCTGCACCCTCCGCTGCAACTTGCCCATGCCACCCCCACTTCTCCTTCACACAAATTCAGACAACTGATGTTCTGAAAGAGCTGCAAAATCTGGACCCCTACAAATCAGCTGAGCTTGACAATCTGGACCCTTTCTTTCTAAAATTAGCTGCCGGAATTGTTGCAACCCCTATTACTAGCCTGTTCAACCTCTCTTTCGTAACGTCTGAGATCCCCAGAGATTGGAAACCTGCCGCGGTCATCCCCCTCTTCAAAGGGGGAAGAGAAATGACAGTCCATCATTACTTTAAGACATCAAGGTCAGTCAATGTGGACAATTTCAAGAACTTTTAAAGTTTCTTCAAGTGCAGTCGCAAAAACCATCAAGTGCTATGATGAAACTGGCTCTCATGACGACCGCCACAGGAATGGAAGACCCAGAGTTACCTCTGCTGCAGAGGATAAGTTCATTAGAGTTACCAGCCTCAGAAATTGCATCCCAAATAAATGCTTCACAGTTCAAGTCACAGACACATCTCAACATCAACTGTTCAGAGGGGACTGTGTGAATCAGGCATTCATGGTCGAATTGCTGCAAAGAAACCCCTACTAAAGGACACCAATAAGAAGAAGAGACTTGCTTGGGCCAAGAAACACGAGCAATGGACATTAGACCGGTGGAAATGTGTCCTTTGGTCTGGAGTCCAAATTTGAGATTTTTGGTTCCAACCGCCGTGTCTTTGTGAGACGCGGTGTGGGTGAACGGATGATCTCCGCATGTGTAGTTCCCACCGCAAAGCATGGAGGACGAGGTGGTATGGTGAGGGGGTGCATTGCTGGTGACACTGTCTGTGATTTATTTAGAATTCAAGGAACACTGAACCAGCATGGCTACCACAGCATTCTGCAGCGACACGCCATCCCATCTGGTTTGGGCTTAGTGGGACTATCATTTGTTTTTCAACAGGACAATGACCCAACACACATCCAGGCTTTGTAAGGGCTATTTTACCAAGAAGGAGAGTGATGGAGTGCTGCATCAGATGACCTGGCCTCCACAATCCCCGACCTCAACCCAATTGAGATGGTTTGGGATGAGTCGGACCGCAGAGCGAAGGAAAAGCAGTAAACAAGTGCTCAGCATATGTGGGAACTCCTTCAAGACAGTTGGAAAAGCATTCCAGGTGAAGGTGGTTGAGAGAATGCCAAGAGTGTGCAATGCTGTCATCAATGCAAAGGGTGGCTACTTTGAAGAATCTCAAATATAAAATATATTTTAATTTGTTTAACACTTTTTTGGTTACTACATGATTCCATATGTGTTATTTCATAGTTTTGATGTCTTCACTATTATTCTACAATGTAGAAAATAGTAAAAATAAAGAAAAACCCTTGAATGAGTAGATGTGTCCAAACTTTTGACTGGTAAATGTGTAACTGATTAGTTATATGAACGCACCATGCAACAATATCAAAGATTTTATTGAGTTACAGTTAATAGAAGGAAATCAGTCAATTTAAATAAATTAATCAGGCCCTAATCTATGGATTTCATATGACTGAGAATACAGACAAGCATCTCTTGGTCACAGATACCTTAAAATAAATAAAAGGTAGGGGCGTGGATCAGAAAACCAGTCAGCATCTAGTGTGACCACTATTTTCCTCATGCAGCGTGGCAAATCTTCACATAGAGTTGATCAGGTTGTTGATTGTGGCCTGTTGAATGTTGTCCCACTCCTCTTCAATGGCTGTGCAAAGTTCCTGGATATTGGCAGGAACTGGAACACACTGTTGTACACGTCGATCCAGATCATCCCAAACAGCAATTATGCTTAAATGCCTTGCTCAAGGGTACATTGACAGATTCGAACCTAGTCATCTCAGGGATTCGAACCAACAACCTTTTGGTTACTGGTCCAACGCTCTTAACCGCTAAGCTACCTGCCACTACCTGTTTACATCCAGGGATGTACACAACCGAAAGTAAAAGAGGCACAAAAAAAACGAATCTGAAGAAAGTGCACAGAATGACAGATCTATAACTCCCATTTCTATGTGAATTTGGTCGGGTCGCCCAAAAAGTTACATGTTGCAGCTTTATTAACAATGACTTGGCCAATTGCTTCCAAAAACATACTACAAAGAAGAAAAAAACTTGCTACCTAGCCATAAAAGAAAGACATTTAAATGTACCTGCCATGACAGCTAACCAGGGCCGGCGTTATGGGCGGGACGTAGGGGTCCTGGCCCGCACCTACCGTACCTCCTTGCCCGTCCAAATAAAATATTGAAATATTGATCATTTATTTGACCGAGACACGCGCCGTCAGAAAGACGCATCAATCTCAGATAAAGCATCCAAGCGAGCGAAACAGCGCCCCTCTGTCTCCGTATGTGTAGACCATGTATCTGATGCTGTCTGGACAAAAGGAGTATGGCATGTCATACTTTTTCTGTCCTGAATAAACCCAATGCGTTTCTATGGGCATAATATGCAGACCTAAGCTTGTCGCCTGCATTCCCGCCTTCGGGACAACGACTCGCATTGTTAGGGCGGAGACATTAGCATCTCGTCATTATATACAGATCTCTGGTTTCAGCAAAGTTGGCGGGTGCACAGTGCAGTGTTCGGATGCTGGCTTCCCCTAAAGTAAATTGATGTTTTGTCAAAATTATATAATTGCTCCTGTCTAATTAAAATCATTCAAAAATACTTTACCAGAGAGCTTGACTTAGCCACAGAGGATAATTATCTTTTTTTTATTTTTTATTTTATTTTTATAGCTGTGGATTGTTTCAAATCACAAGTGCAAATGCCTATTTGGGAATGCCAGCAATTTGTGCAGTATAAATTAAAATGTTGAGAAAAGAAGGGCTGTGTAGCGAAGATATGGGCATCTCTCTCCAGAATGCATGCACTCAGCTCTCCAGAATGTGCTCCGCTGTCTCCCGCTAATTCTTGCACATTCATTGTTTAATTGTGTGACTTGCTCTTTGATTGTTTATTATGTATAAATTTCCATTACGTATGTAACCAGTAGGCCTAGTAAATGTACCGTTAATCCCTGTCATTTGGCTACATTAATTTATGTTAATGCATGTTTTACAGTCATTTACCGTTCTCATTCTCGGAGTGGAAACATTGTTTGCAGAGTTCCCAACCTGATACACTTGTGAGAAACAAGTTTTGGTTTATTTCATAACCATAATTTAGGAGTTTTGTCAATTTTTTCCATTGTCTTTTGTTTAGAGTGTGTGGTTTTTCTGTCCTGATAACGTTGAGGGAGCGCGCGCCTGAGCACGCCAACCTGCTGAGTTGATACCATGTTGCACTTCACTAGGGATAGCTCAAGTCAAGGCAGATAGAAAGAGAGGCAGACAGGCGGAGTAGAGAGATTAATGAGATTAAAAGAACCAGAATTTTCATCAGGATATTTTTCTACCGTTTTTATTTGTTGGCTTTAGGCCTATGTATTTTACTTAGTTAACGATGGAAATTATAGGCCTACTGCTGCATTGGCCTATTGGCTATCTCTGAGTTTAGCCGCCAATGGATCACGGTGTACCAATGTGTCCATATGGCAAAGGCTGGTGCTCTTGCATTAGTTTAATTTTAACTTTTAGAATTTTATGATTTTTTATTACGATTTTTATGATTAACCATGACAATAATTTTGAGAAATTAAAACATTATCAAAAATGAAACTGTTCCACCAAAATGTACATATAAAAATAATCATAATTCGCACGCAGCTAAGTAGACATGCTAGGATAAATTGTAAGCTTCTGTAACAGTGTTGCTTCCTACCTGGGCTCGAACCAGGGACCCTCTGCACACATCGACAACAGTCACTCTCGAAGCACCGTTACCCGTCGCTCCACAAAAGCCGCGGCCCTTGCAGAGCAAAGGGAAACAACTACTTCAAGGTCTCAGAGCGCACCGCTAACTAGCTAGCCATTTCACACCGGTTACACTTCCTCAAACTTGAAACTCACGAGCTACCTATACTCTTTATTATAAACTGGGTGGTTCGAACACTGAATGCTGATTGGCTGAAAGCCGTGGTATATCAGACCCTGTACCAGGGGTATGACAAAACATTACTTTTTACTGTTCAAATGATGTTGGTAACCAGTTTATAATAGCAATAAGGCACCTCAGGGATTTGTTGTATATAGCAGGACTAAGTTCTGTGTTGTGTCATACCGAAGAACAGCCCTTAGCCATGGTATATCGGCCATATTCCACACCCCCTCTGGCCTTATTGCCTAATTATAACACCCATTAAGACAATTCATGCAGGCGTGCACACAGGAGGTCCTGTGAAAAAAACGGGCATGCCTATATAAATCAAATGCCTGTCCAACTGATTCATTCTGGCACTGGCCCTGCAGCTAACAGCCGGGATTCATTGGTGGACATTGTGCAATCAGTGGTAAACTGCTAAGACACGTCGTGATTGACAGGTTGCGCCAGACAACACGGCACATGTGAGCTGTCACCAACCAACCAGTGTAGAGTATGCAGGTCTATGAAATCCTAATCTAATTGGTTAGAATAAACAGGTCCCACCTCCCAGAGTTCCAGCTCTCGCTCTCTCTCTCTTTTGCTTGCAAATGTCTGTTTGAACATCTACACATATTTTTGTCACAGTAAAAGTACTGCCAAAAGTCTGAGTGCATGTGTACAGATGCAATTATTGCTGGCAAATGTTAACTAACAAGATTGCGAAGTGGTCTAAGGCACTGCATCGCAGTGCTAGCTGTGCCACTAGAGATCCTGGTTTGAATCCAGGCTCTGTCGTAGCCGGCCGCGACCGGGAGACCCATGGGGCGGCGCACAATTGGTCCAGGGTAGGGGAGGGAATGGCCGGCAGGGATGTAGCTCAGTTGGTAGAGCATGGCATTTCAACGCCAGGGTTGTGGGTTTGATTCCAGTATAAAAAATAAAAATGTATGCACTAACTGTAAGTCGCTCTGGATAAGAGAGTCTGCTAAATGACTAAAATCTAACTACAAATGTTTTTTTTTTTCATGTTCACAACTCATCAGTTACACGTTTGAGTATGTGTTTACAACTACATATTATTCTTTCACGTTCACAACTCAGTTACACACTTGCAAAATTGTGTTTACAACTAAGAATATATTCTACAAACTCAAATCATTATGTCAGTGATTTATCTCCATACTTCCACTGTGATAAGTGCCTATCTGCGGTGACATTCTCGGTGTGTTTAATGGTTAAGAGTGTAGAGTGGGACCAGTGGATGGGACAGTTAACCTGTTGAATGTGAAGCGACAGCGCAAGAGACCCATCCGCACTAGGACCGTGTTGGATCTCCCACTCTTCTAGAGAGTGGCTGTGTGTTCACTGTTCACGACGGACAAGTCAGCCATCCTCACAAGGAAGCGAATAAGCACCATGCAGATCAAATAGTTTGCGAAAGGCACGTTGAAATATTTCTGACATGGATCCATGAACATTCGTTCTCGCAAACAGTCGACGGCATTGTTGTGCTGAAATGAAACGTTATGTTGTCGTGGTACTTGCTTTACCCAGGTTGTGAAGATGGATCGCTTCAGTGGTAAAGAAACGTCGGCTAGGCAGCAGACACCTGCAAACAAGATTTGAGTCGCAAGCAGTGTTATAATGTAAGTGCAAACGCTAGAATTTTACGTTATTACATTGTTCGTTACATTGTTACCATAAGTGTGCTTCAAGATACATTGTTTGAAATGAACATTTTGCTACATTGCTGTCACGTTTTGCGCTGATGAGTCATCACTAACCTCGACGTAGACTGTGAGTCACACTCTTCCAACCCAGCCCACTGATGGCAGCCTGTGGAAAAAACAGCTGCATCTTTACCGACAACTGCACCTTGCAAAAACAATGCATTGCAAAAATATGTAGCTTATAAAAAAAAAAAAATGTGTATAGAAAAAAGGGTTATTCATTTGCATGTCTGTCTGTCTGTCTCGCGCTGTGTGTGTACATTGCAGAAAACTAAAAAATCGTTTTTTTTTTCCTTCTGTCATACCTCTCTCCCTGTTTCATAATACATTAACAAAGGATAACCCATTTTAGGCTAGGGATAATACTGATAATCCAAAAAGCTCTTAATCCAATCAGTTTATGTTGGCCCGCGATAAGTGTCACTTATTGGGAGAGTTACAGGAATATTACATTGGAGAAAACACTCCCCAAATCTCTAAACCTTCTGCAGTTTGTTTTGAGTGATGTCTAATCTTTAATTAATTCGTGAGTGAAATTACATCCTTTCCTGTTTTAAATGAATGTCAGTGCCTGCAAGAGGTCCTGTTCTCCCCTCAGGTTCTGACATGTAGAATATAATTTTAGACGCTCAATTATATTTTGCCAATTAGTCATCTCACTCCTGTCCTATGATAAGCGATAGCTCCGGTAATCATCCTTCTCTGACCGTCGGTCTGTCCCAAGTGGCACCCTATTTCCTACATAGTGCACTACTTTTTGACCAGAGCGTGCCATTTGGGATCACAGTCGGTGTCGTCAGGTAAAAATGTCAAGTTGTTCCTATGAATCACTGAACAAACACAGTCTCAGGGAGCTTGTAGTCTTTCCTGCCTTATTGGTTCCGGTTGTTTCATATCGCTAACACATCCACTGTTGACTCAACAATGGGTTGTGATTACAAAGCATTAATAGATCAAATATAGTTTTTTATAAAGGCCCAGTTCAGTTGTTGTTCACCTGTCAACATGATTTACAGTAGGACTCTAGTGTGTATGTTTACACTAACATCATGGGCCCGAAACCCTTTTTTTCAATGTATTTTCCTAAAAGGACATACCCAAATCTAACTGCCTGTAGCTCAGGACCTGAAGCAAGGATGTGCATATTCTTGATATCATTTGAAAGGAAACACTTTGAAGTTTGTGGAAATGTGCCAGAGACAACAGGGGGTCAAACTGTAGAACCCAGTTCCTACATTTGAATATAAAAAATGATTTTATCAAACAAAACTATGCTACATTTTTATCTCTGGGACCCTCGGGATGACAAATCAGAGCAAGATAACTGAATGTAAGTACATTATTTACCTTCAGAGGTGAATGTACCAAACCAGTTGCCATGACAAAAGTGTTTTGTTGTTGTGCACTATCCTCAAACAATAGCATGGTATTTTTTTAGCTGTAATAGCTACTGTACATTGGACACTGCAGTTAGAGTAACAAGAATATAAGCTTTCTGCCCCTATAAGACATGTCTATGTCCCGGAAAGTAGGCTGTTTACGAAGCCATTCTAGTCACATATCGCATATAGAGCAGGTATAGGGACGCCGATCCTGTAGTTAAGATTCACACGGAACTCGTATTTTACGTATCTCAAGTTAAGATTTGGCACTAAATTATTTTACACTTCAGCTATTAGTCAACAAACTGTCAAAATAATAGAGAGTGATACTATTTGACAGATGTGACATACAATACAGTAACAGGGATGACAGAACAGTAACAGGGAGGACAGTACAGTAACAGGGAGGACAGTACAGTAACAGGGAGGACAGTACAGTAACAGGGAGGACAGTACAGTAACAGGGAGGACAGTACAGTAACAGGGAGGACAGTACAGTAACAGGGAGGACAATACATTAACAGGGAGGACAGTACAGGAACAGGGATTACAGAACAGTAACAGGGAGGACAGTACAGTAACAGGGAGTACAGTACAGCACCTCTCTACTCACTCCTCTCCCCTCTACTCTTTACTCTCCCCTTTACTCTCCCCTTTACTCTCCCCTCTCTACTCTCCCCTTTACTCTCCCCTTTACTCTCCCCTTTACTCTCCCCTTTACTCTCCCCTTTACTCTCCCCTCTCTACTCTCCCCTTTACTCTCCCCTTTACTCTCCCCTCTCTACTCTCCCCTTTACTCTCCCCTCTCTACTCTCCCCTTTACTCTCCCTTTACTCTCCCCTTTACTCTCCCCTTTACTCTCCCCTCTCTACTCTCCCCTCTCTACTCTCCCCTTTACTCTCCCCTCTCTACTCTCCCCTTTACTCTCCCCTCTCTACTCTCCCCTCTCTACTCTCCCCTTTACTCTCCCCTCTCTACTCTCCCCTTTACTCTCCCCTCTCTACTCTCCCCTCTCTACTCTCCCCTTTACTCTCCCCTCTCTACTCTCCCCTTTACTCTCCCCTCTCTACTCTCCCCTTTACTCTCCCCTTTACTCTCCCCTCTCTACTCTCCCCTCTCTACTCTCCCCTCTCTACTCTCTCCTCTCCCCTCTCCCCTTTACTCTCCCTCTCTACTCTCCCCTCTCTACTCTCCCCTTTACTCTCCCCTCTCTACTCTCCCCTTTACTCTCCCCTTTACTCTCCCCTCTCTACTCTCCCCTCTCTACTCTCTCCTCTCCCCTCTACTCTTTACTCTCCCCTCTCTCCTCTCCCCTCTACTCTTTACTCTCCCCTCTCTACTCTCCCCTTTACTCTCTACTCTAAACTCTCCCCTCTCTACTTTTCCCCCTCTACTCTCCCCTTTACTCTCTACTCTCTACTCTCCCCTCTCTGCTTTTCCCTCTCTATTCTTTATTCTCCCCGCTCTACTCTATACTCTCCCCTCTCCCCTGCTTTGCTTCATCCACGATTGATGTCAAATGTGGAGGAGGGTGTTTGTTTCCCTGGAGAAGGTTAGGAGGACTGAGGAGTATCCCCTTTGTGTTTCTCCTAGGACAGGACTCAGGAGTGTTTGTGTTGTGAAGAAGGATAGGAAAGGACTCAGGAGTGTTGTCTTGGTCCAGCTACTGTTTAGCCTACTGTACAGGGAGCTGTTAAGAGGCAGGGAGGCAGTCAGCCGAGCGAGGGGATGCAGCAGAGGCAGGAGGAACCGAGCGAGGGCAGCAGAGGCAGGAGGAACCGAGCGAGGGCAACAGAGGGGGAGGGAGGAACCGAGCGAGGGCAAGAGAGGGGGAGGGAGGAACCGAGCGAGGGAAGCGGGTGGGGGAGGGAGGAACCGAGTGAGGGGAGTTAAAAAAAGTGGGGAAGTTATTTTATACTAATAATTGCTTAGAGAAAGAGATTTAGTAATACAAAAACATTCTTAAAAAGGTAGGGGTCAAAATTGATTACATTGAGAGGGATCTTAGACCATTCCTCCATACAGAATCTGCACTAATGGACTGCCCTCTTCAATTCAAACCACAGGTTTTGAATGGGTTTCATGTCCGAAGACTGAGATGACCATTGCAAAATGTTGATTGTGTGTCCAATTAACCATTTATTTGTGGATTTTGATGTGTGGTTGGGGTTACGGACTTGCTGAAAGATCCACTTGTGGCCAAGTTTCAGCCTCCTGGCAGATGCAAACAGGTTTTTGGCTGAAATGTCCTTGTACTGGGTAAAGTTCATGATGCGGTTGACCTTATCTAGGGCGTTGCCAAAGAGCTCTCTAGTCGGCAGGTAGCTAAATGGTTAAGAGCGTTGTGCCAGTAACCGAAAGGTCGATGGTTCTAATCCCCGAGCTGACTAGGTGAAATATCTGTCGATGTGCCCTTGAGCAAGGCACTTGCTAATTGCTCCTGTAAGTTGCTCTGGATAAGAGAGTCTGCTAAATGACTAAAATGTAAAATGTAGTCAGATGAGAGAGACTTATTTCTCACTTCACATTTCTCCAGTATAGGTTCCTTATCGTAATGAACAATATCAGCAAAATGCCTCCTGTCTATGTAATCATGACTCATAGATTAGATCATTTCTGTCTATCTCCTCCTACTCTGTATTGTTGATGTGTTTTTTCTATAGCTTGGAGGAGGATTTCATTAAACAGGAATAGAGTGTAGTGCTGTTTATAAAACATTGCGGGAGTAGTGGAAGAAAGCCCAGAGAGTTCGGATGCAACCTAGAGATGTTTATTTAAATAGATACTATGGGATTTTGGCAATGAGGCCCCATATCTACTTCCCCAGAGTCAATACCCATAGACATCCAGTCATTGCGCTAATGCTAGTTAGCGTTGGCTCGCGAAACTACCTGTAACTTCTTTCATACTGGATACAGAGACATAAAAATGGTATCTACAAGTTCATCTGAGTCTTAAGAAGTAGGAGTTAACCCTGAAGTATCCCCTTTAACACAGAACCGAGCTGTTTAGGAGTTAACCCCGAAGTATCCCCTTTAACACCGAACCTAGCCGCATTCCAAGGGTTGCGGGTTGCGCTGTCTCTGCTCGTTTGGTAACAACAGCTCTGACCCAGTGCATTACTGCTAGAAAATACGTTTCCATAGAGATGTCATGTTGAGTTGAATTGTGCTGGCAGTAATCAGGTAAATGTCATTTTGGCTGGAGGCTGGACCACAGGGTATCCTTCGTCATGCTCCATCTGAATGTTGCTGATGACCTGATTGGTAGCTGGGTCATGTTCACTAGGAACGAAACGGAAGCAAAGGAGCCAAAACGGGGAGGGTCTACCTGTACAACTTGTACAATACGAAACTCTTGTTTTTATTTTCTGTTGCAAAAAACGTTTTGCTACACTGTGCACTAACGAATACGACCCCGGCGAACTGCAGGGGTTGTTGGCTGTCTGTTCGCCTCCTTCTTTCTCCTGTAGTGACTCCATTGGGTTTTCTTTCCTTGTCCCAAATGGCACCCTATTCCCTATATAGTGCACTACTGTTGACCAGCCCCTATGCCCTGGTCAAAAGTAGAACGCTGTATAAGAAATGGGTGCCATTTTGGACGCACGCTGATGCTTCTTGTGACCCGGATGTCTGGATATGGAATGGCTTCAAACAAGACAGAGGTGTCTCCTTCACCTACCACAGAGATAATGATCAACTAATGAAACCATCACCTACAGTTGAAGTTGGAAGTTTACATACACCTTAGCCAAATACATTTAAACTCAGTTTTTCACAATTCCTGACATTTAATCATAGTAAAAATTCCCTGTTTTAGGTCAGTTAGGATCACCACTTTATTTTAAGAATGTGAAATGTCAGAATAATAGTAGAGAGAATGATTTATTTCAGCTTTTATTTCCCAGTGGGTCGGAAGTTTACATACACTCAATTAGTATTTGGTAGCATTGCCTTTTTAAATTGTTTAACTTGGGTCAAACGTTTCGGGTAGCCTTCCATAAGCTTCCCACAATAAATTGGGTGAATTTTGGCCCATTCCTCCTGACAGAGCTGGTGTAACTGAGTCAGGATTGTAGGCCTCCTTGCTCGCACACGCTTTTTCAGTTCTGCCCACACATTTTCTATAGGATTGAGGTCAGGGCTTTGTGATGGTCACTCCAATACCTTGACTTTGTTGTCCTTAAGCCATTTTGCCGCAACTTTGGAAGTATGCTTGGGGTCATTGTCCATTTGGAAGACTATTTGCGACCAAGCTTTAACTTCCTGACTGATGTCTTGAGATGTTGCTTCAATATATCCACATAATTTTCCTTCTTCATGATGCCATCTGTTTTGTGAAGTGCACCAGTCCCTCCTGCAGCAAAGCACCCCCACAGCATGATGCTGCCACCCCCGGGCTTCACGGTTGGGATGGTGTTCTTCTGCTTGCAAGCACCCCCTTTTTCCTCCAAACATAACGATGGTCATTATAGCCAAACAGTTCTATTTTTGTTAAATCAGACCAGAGGACATTTCTCCAAAATGTACGATCTTTGTCCCCATGTGCAGTTGCAAACAGTAGTCTGGCTTTTTTATGGCAGTTTTGGAGCAGTTGCTTCTTCCTTGCTGAGCAGCCTTTCAGGTTAAGTCCATATAGGACTTGTTTTACTGTGGATATAGATACTTTTGTACCTGTTTCCTCCAGCATCTTCACAAGGTCCTTTGCTGTTGTTTTGGAATTGATTTGCACTTTTCGCACCAAAGTACGTTCATCTCTAGGAGACAGAACGCGTCGCCTTCCTGAACGGTATGACGGCTGCGTGGTCCCATGGTGTTTATACTTGTGTACTATTGTTTGTACAGATGAACGTGGTACCTTCAGGCGTTTGGAAATTGCTCCCAAGGATGAACCAGACTTGTGGAGGTCTACAATTTGTTTTCTGAGGTCTTGGCTGATTTCTTTTGATTTTCCCATGATGTCAAGCAAAGAGGCACTGAGTTTGAAGGTAGGCCTTGAAATACATCCACAGGTACACCTCCAATTGACTCAAATTATGTAAATTAGTCTAGCAGAAGCTTCTAAAGCCATGACATCATTTTCAAAGTAGATGTCCTAACCGACTTGCCAAAACTATAGTTTGTTAACAAGACATTTGTGGAGTAGTTGAAAAACTAGTTTTAATGACTCCAACCTAAGTGTATGTAAACTTCCAACTTCAACTGTACGTACCCCAGAGATAATGATCAACTAATGAAACCAGTGGTGGCAGATGAGTTAACTCATCCTTCCTGTACCTCCCTGAACACTGTCTGTCTGCTAGCCTGGAGGCCAGTGCTTCATGCATTTTTAACTGTTCAGGAATATCCTCTCTCGCTCTCTCGCTCGCTCTCTCTCTCGTTCTCACTCTCTATTACTCAGTCCTGTGGGCCTGATACAGTATGTAGGAATATTTCATCATTTTTCATCCTCGGTCGGCTGCCATGGAGGATTTAGCCACTGGTGATATGGTCTACAGTTAAGTTGCTCCTTTATATCAGCTAGATCTACAGTTAAGGTCCTTTTTATCAGCTAGATCTACAGTTAAGGTCCTCCTTTATATCAGCTAGATCTACAGTTAAGGTCCTTTCTATCAGCTAGATCTACAGTTAAGTTGCTCCTTTATATCAGCTAGATCTACAGTTAAGTTGCTCCTTTATATCAGCTAGATCTACAGTTAAAGTCCTTTATATCAGCTAGATCTACAGTTAAAGTCCTCCTTTATATCAGCTAGATCTACAGTTAAGTTGCTCCTTTATATCAGCTAGATCTACAGTTAAGGTCCTCCTTTATATCAGCTAGATCTACAGTTAAAGTCCTCCTTTATATCAGCTAGATCTACAGTTAAGTTGCTCCTTTATATCAGCTAGATCTACAGTTAAGGTCCTCCTTTATATCAGCTTAATCTACAGTTAAGGTCCTCCTTTATATCAGCTAGATCTACAGTTAAAGTCCTCCTTTATATCAGCTAGATCTACAGTTAAGGTCCTCCTTTGTATCAGCTATATCTACAGTTAAAGTCCTCCTTTATGTCAGCTAGATCTACAGTTAAGGCCCTTTATATCAGCTAGATCTACAGTTAAGGTCCTCCTTTATATCAGCTAGATCTACAGTTAAGGTCCTCCTTTATATCAGCTAGATCTACAGTTAAGGTCCTCCTTTATATCAGCTTGATCTACAGTTAAGGTCCTCCTTTATATCAGCTAGATCTACAGTTAAGTTGCTCCTTTATATCAGCTAGATCTACAGTTAAAGTCCTCCTTTATATCAGCTAGATCTACAGTTAAGTTGCTCCTTTATATCAGCTAGATCTACAGTTAAGGTCCTCCTTTATATCAGCTAGATCTACAGTTAAAGTCCTCCTTTATATCAGCTAGATCTACAGTTAAGGTCCTCCTTTGTATCAGCTATATCTACAGTTAAAGTCCTCCTTTATATCAGCTAGATCTACAGTTAAGGTCCTTTATATCAGCTAGATCTACAGTTAAGGTCCTCCTTTATATCAGCTAGATCTACAGTTAAAGTCCTTTATATCAGCTAGATCTACAGTTAAGGTCCTCCTTTATATCAACTAGATCTACAGTTAAGGTCCTCCTTTATATCAGCTTGATCTACAGTTAAGGTCTTCCTTTATATCAGCTAGATCTACAGTTAAAGTCCTCCTTTATATCAGCTAGATCTACAGTTAAGGTCCTCCTTTATATCAGCTAGATCTACAGTTACGGTCCTCCTTTATATCAGCTAGATCTACAGTTAAAGTCATCCTTGATATCAGCTAGATCTACAATTAAAGTCCTCCTTTATATCAGCTAGATCTACAGTTAAGGACCTCCTTTATATCAGCTAGATCTACAGTTAAGGTCCTCCTTTATATCAGCTAGATCTACAGTTAAGGTCCTCCTTTATATCAGCTAGATCTACAGTTAAGTTGCTCCTTTATATCAGCTAGATCTACAGTTAAAGTCCTCCTTTATATCAGCTAGATCTACAGTTAAGTTGCTCCTTTATATCAGCTAGATCTACAGTTAAAGTCCTCCTTTATATCAGCTAGATCTACAGGTAAAGTCCTCCTTTATATCAGCTAGATCTACAGTTAAAGTCCTCCTTTATATCAGCTAGATCTACAGTTAAGGTCCTCCTTTATATCAGCTAGATCTACAGTTAAAGTCCTTTATATCAGCTAGATCTACAGTTAAGGTCCTCCTTTATATCAGCTTGATCTACAGTTAAGGTCCTCCTTTATATCAGCTAGATCTACAGTTAAGGTCCTCCTTTATATCAGCTAGATCTACAGTTAAGGTCCTCCTTTATATCAGCTAGATCTACAGTTAAGGTCCTCATTTATATCAGCTAGATCTACAGTTAAGGTCCTCCTTTATATCAGCTAGATCTACAGTTAAGGTCCTTTATATCAGCTAGATCTACAGTTAAGGTCCTCCCTTTATATCAGCTAGATCTACAGTTAAAGTCCTTTATATCAGCTAGATCTACAGATAAGGTCCTCCTTTATATCAGCTTGATCTACAGTTAAGGTCCTCCTTTATATCAGCTAGAACTACAGTTAAAGTCCTCCTTTATATCAGCTAGATCTACAGTTAAAGTCCTCCTTTATATCAGCTAGATCTACAGTTAAGGTCCTCCTTTATATCAGCTAGATCTACAGTTAAGGTCCTCCTTTATATCAGCTAGATCTACAGTTAAGGTCCTCCTTTATATCAGCTAGATCTACAGTTAAGGTCCTCCTTTATATCAGCTAGATCTACAGTTAAGGTCCTTTATATCAGCTAGATCTACAGTTAAGGTCCTCCTTTATATCAGCTAGATCTACAGTTAAAGTCCTTTATATCAGCTAGATCTACAATTAAAGTCCTCCTTTATATCAGCTAGATCTACAGTTAAGGTCCTCCTTTATATCAACTAGATCTACAGTTAATGTCCTCCTTTATATCAGCTAGATCTACAGTTAAAGTCCTTTATATCAGCTAGATCTACAGTTAAGGTCCTCCTTTATATCAGCTTGATCTACAGTTAAGGTCCTCCTTTATATCAGCTAGATCTACAGTTAAAGTCCTCCTTTATATCAGCTAGATCTACAGTTAAGGTCCTCCTTTATATCAGCTAGATCTACAGTTAAGGTCCTCCTTTATATCAGCTAGATCTACAGTTAAGGTCCTCCTTTATATCAGCTAGATCTACAGTTAAGGTCCTCCTTTATATCAGCTAGATCTACAGTTAAAGTCCTCCTTTATATCAGCTAGATCTACAGGTAAAGTCCTCCTTTATATCAGCTAGATCTACAGTTAAAGTCCTCCTTTATATCAGCTAGATCTACAGGTAAAGTCCTCCTTTATATCAGCTAGATCTACAGTTAAAGTCCTCCTTTATATCAGCTAGATCTACAGTTAAGGTCCTCCTTTATATCAGCTAGATCTACAGTTAAAGTCCTTTATATCAGCTAGATCTACAGTTAAGGTCCTCCTTTATATCAGCTTGATCTACAGTTAAGGTCCTCCTTTATATCAGCTAGATCTACAGTTAAGGTCCTCCTTTATATCAGCTAGATCTACAGTTAAGGTCCTCCTTTATATCAGCTAGATCTACAGTTAAGGTCCTCATTTATATCAGCTAGATCTACAGTTAAGGTCCTCCTTTATATCAGCTAGATCTACAGTTAAGGTCCTTTATATCAGCTAGATCTACAGTTAAGGTCCTCCTTTATATCAGCTAGATCTACAGTTAAAGTCCTTTATATCAGCTAGATCTACAGATAAGGTCCTCCTTTATATCAGCTTGATCTACAGTTAAGGTCCTCCTTTATATCAGCTAGAACTACAGTTAAAGTCCTCCTTTATATCAGCTAGATCTACAGTTAAAGTCCTCCTTTATATCAGCTAGATCTACAGTTAAGGTCCTCCTTTATATCAGCTAGATCTACAGTTAAGGTCCTCCTTTATATCAGCTAGATCTACAGTTAAGGTCCTCCTTTATATCAGCTAGATCTACAGTTAAGGTCCTCCTTTATATCAGCTAGATCTACAGTTAAGGTCCTTTATATCAGCTAGATCTACAGTTAAGGTCCTCCTTTATATCAGCTAGATCTACAGTTAAAGTCCTTTATATCAGCTAGATCTACAGATAAGGTCCTCCTTTATATCAGCTTGATCTACAGTTAAGGTCCTCCTTTATATCAGCTAGATCTACAGTTAAGGTCCTCCTTTATATCAGCTAGATCTACAATCAAAGTCCTCCTTTATATCAGCTAGATCTACAGTTAAGGACCTCCTTTATATCAGCTAGATCTACAGTTAAGGTCCTCCTTTATATCAGCTAGATCTACAGTTAAGGTCCTCCTTTATATCAGCTAGATCTACAGTTAAAGTCCTCCTTTATATCAGCTAGATCTACAGTTAAGGTCCTCCTTTATATCAGCTAGATCTACAGTTAAGGTCCTCCTTTATATCAGCTAGATCTACAGTTAAGGTCCTCCTTTATATCAGCTAGATCTACAGTTAAAGTACTCCTTTATATCAGCTATATCTACAGGTAAAGTCCTCCTTTATATCAGCTAGATCTACAGTTAAAGTCCTCCTTTATATCAGCTAGATCTACAGTTAAGGTCCTCCTTTATATCAGCTAGATCTACAGTTAAAGTCCTTTATATCAGCTAGATCTACAGTTAAGGTCCTCCTTTATATCAGCTTGATCTACAGTTAAGGTCCTCCTTTATATCAGCTAGATCTACAGTTAAGGTCCTCCTTTATATCAGATAGATCTACAGTTAAGGTCCTCCTTTCTATCAGCTAGATCTACAGTTAAAGTCCTCCTTTATATCAGCTAAATCTACAGTTAAAGTCCTCCTTTATATCAGCTAGATCTACAGTTAAAGTCCTCCTTTATATCAGGTAGATCTACAGTTAAGGTCCTTTATATCAGCTAGATCTACAGTTAAGGTCCTCCTTTATATCAGCTAGATCTACAGTTAAAGTCCTTTATATCAGCTAGATCTACAGATAAGGTCCTCCTTTATATCAGCTTGATCTACAGTTAAGGTCCTCCCTTTATATCAGCTAGATCTACAGTTAAAGTCCTCCTTTATATCAGCTAGATCTACAGATAAGGTCCTCCTTTATATCAGCTAGATCTACAGATAAGGTCCTCCTTTATATCAGCTAGATCTACAGTTAAGGTCCTCCTTTATATCAGCTAGATCTACAGTTAAAGTCCTCCTTTATATCAGCTAGATCTACAATTAAAGTCCTCCTTTATATCAGCTAGATCTACAATTAAAGTCCTCCTTTATATCAGCTAGATCTACAGTTAAGGTCCTCCTTTATATCAGCTAGATCTACAGTTAAGGTCCTCCTTTATATCGGCTAGATCTACAGTTAAAGTCCTCCTTTATATCAGCTAGATCTACAGTTAAGGTCCTCCTTTATATCAGCTAGATCTACAGTTAAAGTCCTCCTTTATATCAGCTAGATCTACAGGTAAAGTTCTCCCTTTATATCAGCTAGATCTACAGTTAAAGTCCTCCCTTTATATCAGCTAGATCTACAGTTAAGGTCCTCCTTTATATCAGCTTGATCTACAGTTAAGGTCCTCCTTTATATCAGCTATATCTACAGGTAAAGTCCTCCTTTATATCAGCTAGATCTACAGTTAAAGTCCTCCTTTATTTCAGCTAGATCTACAGTTAAGGTCCTCCTTTGTATCAGCTATATCTACAATTAAAGTCCTTTATATCAGCTAGATCTACAGTTAAGGTCCTCCTTTATATCAGCTTGATCTACAGTTAAGGTCCTCCTTTATATCAGCTTGATCTACAGTTATGGTCCTCCTTTATATCAGCTAGATCTACATTTAAGGTCCTCCTTTATATCAGCTAGATCTACAGTTAAAGTCCTCCTTTATATCAGCTAGATCTACAGTTAAAGTCCTCCTTTATATCAGCTAGATCTACAGTTAAAGTCCTCCTTTATATCAGCTAGATCTACAGTTAAGGTCCTCCTTTATATCAGCTAGATCTACAGTTAAAGTCCTCCTTTATATCAGCTAGATCTACAGGTAAAGTTCTCCCTTTATATCAGCTAGATCTACAGTTAAAGTCCTCCTTTATATCAGCTAGATCTACAGTTAAGGTCCTCCCTTTATATCAGCTAGATCTACAGTTAAGGTCCTCCTTTATATCAGCTAGATCTACAGTTAAAGTCCTTTATATCAGCTAGATCTACAGTTAAGGTCCTCCTTTATATCAGCTAGATCTACAGTTAAAGTCCTCCTTCATATCAGCTAGATCTACAGTTAAGGTCCTCCTTTATATCAGCTAGATCTACAGTTAAATTCCTCCTTTATATCAGCTAGATCTACAGTTAAAGTCCTTCTTTATATCAGCTAGATCTACAGTTAAAGTCCTCCTTCATATCAGCTAGATCTACAGTTAAGGTCCTCCTTTATATCAGCTAGATCTACATTTAAAGTCCTCCCTTATATCAGCTAGATCTACAGTTAAAGTCCTCCTTTATATCAGCTAGATCTACAGGTAAAGTCCTCCTTCATATCAGCTAGATCTACAGTTAAAGTCCTCCTTTATATCAGCTAGATCTACAGTTAAAGTCCTCCTTTATATCAGCTAAATCTACAGTTAAAGTCCTCCTTTATATCAGCTAGATCTACAGTTAAAGTCCTCCTTTATATCAGGTAGATCTACAGTTAAGGTCCTTTATATCAGCTAGATCTACAGTTAAGGTCCTCCTTTATATCAGCTAGATCTACAGTTAAAGTCCTTTATATCAGCTAGATCTACAGATAAGGTCCTCCTTTATATCAGCTTGATCTACAGTTAAGGTCCTCCTTTATATCAGCTAGATCTACAGTTAAAGTCCTCCTTTATATCAGCTAGATCTACAGATAAGGTCCTCCTTTATATCAGCTAGATCTACAGATAAGGTCCTCCTTTATATCAGCTAGATCTACAGTTAAGGTCCTCCTTTATATCAGCTAGATATACAGTTAAAGTCCTCCTTTATATCAGCTAGATCTACAATTAAAGTCCTCCTTTATATCAGCTAGATCTACAATTAAAGTCCTCCTTTATATCAGCTAGATCTACAGTTAAGGTCCTCCTTTATATCAGCTAGATCTACAGTTAAGGTCCTCCTTTATATCAGCTAGATCTACAGTTAAAGTCCTCCTTTATATCAGCTAGATCTACAGTTAAGGTCCTCCTTTATATCAGCTAGATCTACAGTTAAAGTCCTCCTTTATATCAGCTAGATCTACAGGTAAAGTTCTCCCTTTATATCAGCTAGATCTACAGTTAAAGTCCTCCTTTATATCAGCTAGATCTACAGTTAAGGTCCTCCTTTATATCAGCTTGATCTACAGTTAAGGTCCTCCCTTTATATCAGCTATATCTACAGGTAAAGTCCTCCTTTATATCAGCTAGATCTACAGTTAAAGTCCTCCTTTATTTCAGCTAGATCTACAGTTAAGGTCCTCCTTTGTATCAGCTATATCTACAGTTAAAGTCCTTTATATCAGCTAGATCTACAGTTAAGGTCCTCCCTTTATATCAGCTTGATCTACAGTTAAGGTCCTCCTTTATATCAGCTTGATCTACAGTTAAGGTCCTCCTTTATATCAGCTAGATCTACATTTAAGGTCCTCCTTTATATCAGCTAGATCTACAGTTAAAGTCCTCCCTTTATATCAGCTAGATCTACAGTTAAAGTCCTCCTTTATATCAGCTAGATCTACAGTTAAAGTCCTCCTTTATATCAGCTAGATCTACAGTTAAGGTCCTCCTTTATATCAGCTAGATCTACAGTTAAAGTCCTCCTTTATATCAGCTAGATCTACAGTTAAGGTCCTCCTTTATATCAGCTAGATCTACAGTTAAGGTCCTCCTTTATATCAGCTAGATCTACAGTTAAAGTCCTTTATATCAGCTAGATCTACAGTTAAGGTCCTCCTTTATATCAGCTAGATCTACAGTTAAAGTCCTCCTTCATATCAGCTAGATCTACATTCAAAGTCCTTTGTATCTGCTAGATCTACAGTTAAAGTCGTCCTTTATATCAGCTAGATCTACATTTAAAGTCCTCCCTTATATCAGCTAGATCTACAGTTAAAGTCCTCCTTTATATCAGCTAGATCTACAGTTAAGGTCCTCCTTTATATCAGCTAGATCTACAGTTAAAGTCCTCCTTTATATCAGCTAAATCTACAGTTAAAGTCCTCCTTTATATCAGCTAGATCTACAGTTAATGTCCTCCTTTATATCAGGTAGATCTACAGTTAAGGTCCTTTATATCAGCTAGATCTACAGTTAAGGTCCTCCTTTATATCAGCTAGATCTACAGTTAAAGTCCTTTATATCAGCTAGATCTACAGATAAGGTCCTCCTTTATATCAGCTTGATCTACAGTTAAGGTCCTCCTTTATATCAGCTAGATCTACAATTAAAGTCCTCCTTTATATCAGCTAGATCTACAGATAAGGTCCTCCTTTATATCAGCTAGATCTACAGATAAGGTCCTCCTTTATATCAGCTAGATCTACAGTTAAGGTCCTCCTTTATATCAGCTAGATATACAGTTAAAGTCCTCCTTTATATCAGCTAGATCTACAATTAAAGTCCTCCTTTATATCAGCTAGATCTACAATTAAAGTCCTCCTTTATATCAGCTAGATCTACAGTTAAGGTCCTCCTTTATATCAGCTAGATCTACAGTTAAGGTCCTCCTTTATATCAGCTAGATCTACAGTTAAAGTCCTCCTTTATATCAGCTAGATCTACAGTTAAGGTCCTCCTTTATATCAGCTAGATCTACAGTTAAAGTCCTCCTTTATATCAGCTAGATCTACAGGTAAAGTTCTCCTTTATATCAGCTAGATCTACAGTTAAAGTCCTCCCTTTATATCAGCTAGATCTACAGTTAAGGTCCTCCCTTTATATCAGCTTGATCTACAGTTAAGGTCCTCCTTTATATCAGCTATATCTACAGGTAAAGTCCTCCTTTATATCAGCTAGATCTACAGTTAAAGTCCTCCTTTATTTCAGCTAGATCTACAGTTAAGGTCCTCCTTTGTATCAGCTATATCTACAGTTAAAGTCCTTTATATCAGCTAGATCTACAGTTAAGGTCCTCCCTTTATATCAGCTTGATCTACAGTTAAGGTCCTCCTTTATATCAGCTTGATCTACAGTTAAGGTCCTCCTTTATATCAGCTAGATCTACATTTAAGGTCCTCCTTTATATCAGCTAGATCTACAGTTAAAGTCCTCCTTTATATCAGCTAGATCTACAGTTAAAGTCCTCCTTTATATCAGCTAGATCTACAGTTAAAGTCCTCCTTTATATCAGCTAGATCTACAGTTAAAGTCCTCCTTTATATCAGCTAGATCTACAGTTAAGGTCCTCCTTTATATCAGCTAGATCTACAGTTAAAGTCCTTTATATCAGCTAGATCTACAGTTAAGGTCCTCCTTTATATCAGCTAGATCTACAGTTAAAGTCCTCCTTCATATCAGCTAGATCTACATTCAAAGTCCTTTGTATCTGCTAGATCTACAGTTAAAGTCCTCCTTTATATCAGCTAGATCTACATTTAAAGTCCTCCCTTATATCAGCTAGATCTACAGTTAAAGTCCTCCTTTATATCAGCTAGATCTACAGTTAAGGTCCTCCTTTATATCAGCTAGATCTACAGTTAAAGTCCTCCTTTATATCAGCTAGATCTACAGGTAAAGTTCTCCTTTATATCAGCTAGATCTACAGTTAAAGTCCTCCTTTATATCAGCTAGATCTACAGTTAAGGTCCTCCTTTATATCAGCTTGATCTACAGTTAAGGTCCTCCTTTATATCAGCTATATCTACAGGTAAAGTCCTCCCTTTTATATCAGCTAGATCTACAGTTAAAGTCCTCCTTTATTTCAGCTAGATCTACAGTTAAGGTCCTCCTTTGTATCAGCTATATCTACAGTTAAAGTCCTTTATATCAGCTAGATCTACAGTTAAGGTCCTCCTTTATATCAGCTTGATCTACAGTTAAGGTCCTCCTTTATATCAGCTTGATCTACAGTTAAGGTCCTCCTTTATATCAGCTAGATCTACATTTAAGGTCCTCCTTTATATCAGCTAGATCTACAGTTAAAGTCCTCCTTTATATCAGCTAGATCTACAGTTAAAGTCCTCCTTTATATCAGCTAGATCTACAGTTAAAGTCCTCCTTTATATCAGCTAGATCTACAGTTAAGGTCCTCTTTTATATCAGCTAGATCTACAGTTAAAGTCCTCCTTTATATCAGCTAGATCTACAGTTAAGGTCCTCCTTTATATCAGCTAGATCTACAGTTAAAGTCCTTTATATCAGCTAGATCTACAGTTAAGGTCCTCCTTTATATCAGCTAGATCTACAGTTAAAGTCCTCCTTCATATCAGCTAGATCTACAGTTAAGGTCCTCCTTTATATCAGCTAGATCTACAGTTAAATTCCTCCTTTATATCAGCTAGATCTACAGTTAAAGTCCTTCTTTATATCAGCTAGATCTACAGTTAAAGTCCTCCTTCATATCAGCTAGATCTACAGTTAAGGTCCTCCTTTATATCAGCTAGATCTACATTCAAAGTCCTTTGTATCTGCTAGATCTACAGTTAAAGTCCTCCTTTATATCAGCTAGATCTACATTTAAAGTCCTCCCTTATATCAGCTAGATCTACAGTTAAAGTCCTCTCCTTTATATCAGCTAGATCTACAGTTAAAGTCCTCCTTCATATCAGCTAGATCTACAGTTAAAGTCCTCCTTTATATCAGCTAGATCTACAGTTAAAGTCCTCCTTTATATCAGCTAGATCTACAGATAAGGTCCTCCCTTTATATCAGCTAGATCTACAGATAAGGTCCTCCTTTATATCAGCTAGATCTACAGTTAAGGTCCTTCTTTATATCAGCTAGATCTACAGTTAAAGTCCTCCTTTATATCAGCTAGATCTACAATTAAAGTCCTCCTTTATATCAGCTAGATCTACAATTAAAGTCCTCCTTTATATCAGCTAGATCTACAGTTAAGGTCCTCCTTTATATCAGCTAGATCTACAGTTAAGGTCCTCCTTTATATCAGCTAGATCTACAGTTAAAGTCCTCCTTTATATCAGCTAGATCTACAGTTAAGGTCCTCCTTTATATCAGCTAGATCTACAGTTAAAGTCCTCCTTTATATCAGCTAGATCTACAGGTAAAGTTCTCCTTTATATCAGCTAGATCTACAGTTAAAGTCCTCCTTTATATCAGCTAGATCTACAGTTAAGGTCCTCCTTTATATCAGCTTGATCTACAGTTAAGGTCCTCCTTTATATCAGCTATATCTACAGGTAAAGTCCTCCTTTATATCAGCTAGATCTACAGTTAAAGTCCTCCTTTATTTCAGCTAGATCTACAGTTAAGGTCCTCCTTTGTATCAGTTATATCTACAGTTAAAGTCCTTTATATCAGCTAGATCTACAGTTAAGGTCCTCCTTTATATCAGCTTGATCTACAGTTAAGGTCCTCCTTTATATCAGCTTGATCTACAGTTAAGGTCCTCCCTTTATATCAGCTAGATCTACATTTAAGGTCCTCCTTTATATCAGCTAGATCTACAGTTAAAGTCCTCCTTTATATCAGCTAGATCTACAGTTAAAGTCCTCCCTTTATATCAGCTAGATCTACAGTTAAAGTCCTCCTTTATATCAGCTAGATCTACAGTTAAGGTCCTCCTTTATATCAGCTAGATCTACAGTTAAAGTCCTCCTTTATATCAGCTAGATCTACAGTTAAGGTCCTCCTTTATATCAGCTAGATCTACAGTTAAGGTCCTCCTTTATATCAGCTAGATCTACAGTTAAAGTCCTTTATATCAGCTAGATCTACAGTTAAGGTCCTCCTTTATATCAGCTAGATCTACAGTTAAAGTCTTCCTTCATATCAGCTAGATCTACAGTTAAGGTCCTCCTTTATATCAGCTAGATCTACAGTTAAATTCCTCCTTTATATCAGCTAGATCTACAGTTAAAGTCCTTCTTTATATCAGCTAGATCTACAGTTAAAGTCCTCCTTCATATCAGCTAGATCTACAGTTAAGGTCCTCCTTTATATCAGCTAGATCTACATTCAAAGTCCTTTGTATCTGCTAGATCTACAGTTAAAGTCCTCCTTTATATCAGCTAGATCTACATTTAAAGTCCTCCCTTATATCAGCTAGATCTACAGTTAAAGTCCTCCCTTTATATCAGCTAGATCTACAGTTAAAGTCCTCCTTTCATATCAGCTAGATCTACAGTTAAAGTCCTCCTTTATATCAGCTAGATCTACAGTTAAAGTCCTCCTTTATATCAGCTAGATCTACAGATAAGGTCCTCCTTTATATCAGCTAGATCTACAGATAAGGTCCTCCTTTATATCAGCTAGATCTACAGTTAAGGTCCTCCTTTATATCAGCTAGATCTACAGTTAAAGTCCTCCTTTATATCAGCTAGATCTACAGTTAAAGTCCTCCTTTATATCAGCTAGATCTACAATTAAAGTCCTCCTTTATATCAGCTAGATCTACAGTTAAGGTCCTCCTTTATATCAGCTAGATCTACAGTTAAGGTCCTCCTTTATATCAGCTAGATCTACAGTTAAAGTCCTCCTTTATATCAGCTAGATCTACAGTTAAGGTCCTCCTTTATATCAGCTAGATCTACAGTTAAAGTCCTCCTTTATATCAGCTAGATCTACAGTTAAATTCCTCCTTTATATCAGCTAGATCTACAGTTAAAGTCCTTCTTTATATCAGCTAGATCTACAGTTAAAGTCCTCCTTCATATCAGCTAGATCTACAGTTAAGGTCCTCCTTTATATCAGCTAGATCTACATTCAAAGTCCTTTGTATCTGCTAGATCTACAGTTAAAGTCCTCCTTTATATCAGCTAGATCTACAGTTAAGGTCCTCCTTTATATCAGCTAGATCTACAGTTAAAGTCCTCCTTTATATCAGCTAGATCTACAGTTAAGGTCCTCCTTTATATCAGCTAGATCTGCAGTTAAAGTCCTCCTTTATATCAGCTAGATCTACAGTTAAAGTCCTCCTTTATATCAGCTAGATCTACAGTTAATGTCCTCCTTTATATCAGCTAGATCTACAGTTAAGGTCCTTTTATATCAGCTAGATCTACAGTTAAGGTCCTCCTTTATATCAGCTAGATCTACAGTTAAAGTCCTTTATATCAGCTAGATCTACAGATAAGGTCCTCCTTTATATCAGCTTGATCTACAGTTAAGGTCCTCCCTTTATATCAGCTAGATCTACAATTAAAGTCCTCCTTTATATCAGCTAGATCTACAGATAAGGTCCTCCTTTTATATCAGCTAGATCTACAGATAAGGTCCTCCTTTATATCAGCTAGATCTACAGTTAAGGTCCTCCTTTATATCAGCTAGATATACAGTTAAAGTCCTCCTTTATATCAGCTAGATCTACAATTAAAGTCCTCCTTTATATCAGCTAGATCTACAATTAAAGTCCTCCTTTATATCAGCTAGATCTACAGTTAAGGTCCTCCTTTATATCAGCTAGATCTACAGTTAAGGTCCTCCCTTTATATCAGCTAGATCTACAGTTAAAGTCCTCCTTTATATCAGCTAGATCTACAGTTAAGGTCCTCCCTTTATATCAGCTAGATCTACAGTTAAAGTCCTCCTTTATATCAGCTAGATCTACAGGTAAAGTTCTCCTTTATATCAGCTAGATCTACAGTTAAAGTCCTCCTTTATATCAGCTAGATCTACAGTTAAGGTCCTCCTTTATATCAGCTTGATCTACAGTTAAGGTCCTCCTTTATATCAGCTATATCTACAGGTAAAGTCCTCCTTTATATCAGCTAGATCTACAGTTAAAGTCCTCCTTTATTTCAGCTAGATCTACAGTTAAGGTCCTCCTTTGTATCAGCTATATCTACAGTTAAAGTCCTTTATATCAGCTAGATCTACAGTTAAGGTCCTCCTTTATATCAGCTTGATCTACAGTTAAGGTCCTCCTTTATATCAGCTTGATCTACAGTTAAGGTCCTCCTTTATATCAGCTAGATCTACATTTAAGGTCCTCCTTTATATCAGCTAGATCTACAGTTAAAGTCCTCCTTTATATCAGCTAGATCTACAGTTAAAGTCCTCCTTTATATCAGCTAGATCTACAGTTAAAGTCCTCCTTTATATCAGCTAGATCTACAGTTAAAGTCCTCCCTTTATATCAGCTAGATCTACAGTTAAGGCTCCTCCTTTATATCAGCTAGATCTACAGTTAAAGTCCTTTATATCAGCTAGATCTACAGTTAAGGTCCTCCTTTATATCAGCTAGATCTACAGTTAAAGTCCTCCTTCATATCAGCTAGATCTACATTCAAAGTCCTTTGTATCTGCTAGATCTACAGTTAAAGTCCTCCTTTATATCAGCTAGATCTACATTTAAAGTCCTCCCTTATATCAGCTAGATCTACAGTTAAAGTCCTCCTTTATATCAGCTAGATCTACAGTTAAGGTCCTCCCTTTATATCAGCTAGATCTACAGTTAAAGTCCTCCTTTATATCAGCTAGATCTACAGTTAAAGTTCTCCTTTATATCAGCTAGATCTACAGTTAAAGTCCTCCTTTATATCAGCTAGATCTACAGTTAAGGTCCTCCTTTATATCAGCTTGATCTACAGTTAAGGTCCTCCTTTATATCAGCTATATCTACAGGTAAAGTCCTCCTTTATATCAGCTAGATCTACAGTTAAAGTCCTCCTTTATTTCAGCTAGATCTACAGTTAAGGTCCTCCTTTGTATCAGCTATATCTACAGTTAAAGTCCTTTATATCAGCTAGATCTACAGTTAAGGTCCTCCTTTATATCAGCTTGATCTACAGTTAAGGTCCTCCCTTTATATCAGCTTGATCTACAGTTAAGGTCCTCCTTTATATCAGCTAGATCTACATTTAAGGTCCTCCTTTATATCAGCTAGATCTACAGTTAAAGTCCTCCCTTTATATCAGCTAGATCTACAGTTAAAGTCCTCCTTTATATCAGCTAGATCTACAGTTAAAGTCCTCCTTTATATCAGCTAGATCTACAGTTAAGGTCCTCTTTTATATCAGCTAGATCTACAGTTAAAGTCCTCCTTTATATCAGCTAGATCTACAGTTAAGGTCCTCCTTTATATCAGCTAGATCTACAGTTAAAGTCCTTTATATCAGCTAGATCTACAGTTAAGGTCCTCCTTTATATCAGCTAGATCTACAGTTAAAGTCCTCCTTCATATCAGCTAGATCTACAGTTAAGGTCCTCCTTTATATCAGCTAGATCTACAGTTAAATTCCTCCTTTATATCAGCTAGATCTACAGTTAAAGTCCTTCTTTATATCAGCTAGATCTACAGTTAAAGTCCTCCTTCATATCAGCTAGATCTACAGTTAAGGTCCTCCCTTTATATCAGCTAGATCTACATTCAAAGTCCTTTGTATCTGCTAGATCTACAGTTAAAGTCCTCCCTTTATATCAGCTAGATCTACATTTAAAGTCCTCCCTTATATCAGCTAGATCTACAGTTAAAGTCCTCCTTTATATCAGCTAGATCTACAGTTAAAGTCCTCCTTCATATCAGCTAGATCTACAGTTAAAGTCCTCCTTTATATCAGCTAGATCTACAGTTAAAGTCCTCCCTTTATATCAGCTAGATCTACAGATAAGGTCCTCCTTTATATCAGCTAGATCTACAGATAAGGTCCTCCCTTTATATCAGCTAGATCTACAGTTAAGGTCCTCCTTTATATCAGCTAGATCTACAGTTAAAGTCCTCCTTTATATCAGCTAGATCTACAATTAAAGTCCTCCTTTATATCAGCTAGATCTACAATTAAAGTCCTCCTTTATATCAGCTAGATCTACAGTTAAGGTCCTCCTTTATATCAGCTAGATCTACAGTTAAGGTCCTCCTTTATATCAGCTAGATCTACAGTTAAAGTCCTCCTTTATATCAGCTAGATCTACAGTTAAGGTCCTCCTTTATATCAGCTAGATCTACAGTTAAAGTCCTCCTTTATATCAGCTAGATCTACAGGTAAAGTCCTCCTTTATATCAGCTAGATCTACAGTTAAAGTCCTCCTTTATATCAGCTAGATCTACAGTTAAGGTCCTCCTTTATATCAGCTTGATCTACAGTTAAGGTCCTCCTTTATATCAGCTATATCTACAGGTAAAGTCCTCCTTTATATCAGCTAGATCTACAGTTAAAGTCCTCCTTTATTTCAGCTAGATCTACAGTTAAGGTCCTCCTTTGTATCAGTTATATCTACAGTTAAAGTCCTTTATATCAGCTAGATCTACAGTTAAGGTCCTCCTTTATATCAGCTTGATCTACAGTTAAGGTCCTCCTTTATATCAGCTTGATCTACAGTTAAGGTCCTCCTTTATATCAGCTAGATCTACATTTAAGGTCCTCCTTTATATCAGCTAGATCTACAGTTAAAGTCCTCCTTTATATCAGCTAGATCTACAGTTAAAGTCCTCCTTTATATCAGCTAGATCTACAGTTAAAGTCCTCCTTTATATCAGCTAGATCTACAGTTAAGGTCCTCCTTTATATCAGCTAGATCTACAGTTAAAGTCCTCCTTTATATCAGCTAGATCTACAGTTAAGGTCCTCCTTTATATCAGCTAGATCTACAGTTAAGGTCCTCCTTTATATCAGCTAGATCTACAGTTAAAGTCCTTTATATCAGCTAGATCTACAGTTAAGGTCCTCCTTTATATCAGCTAGATCTACAGTTAAAGTCCTCCTTTCATATCAGCTAGATCTACAGTTAAGGTCCTCCTTTATATCAGCTAGATCTACAGTTAAATTCCTCCTTTATATCAGCTAGATCTACAGTTAAAGTCCTTCTTTATATCAGCTAGATCTACAGTTAAAGTCCTCCTTCATATCAGCTAGATCTACAGTTAAGGTCCTCCTTTATATCAGCTAGATCTACATTCCCAAAGTCCTTTTGTATCTGCTAGATCTACAGTTAAAGTCCTCCTTTATATCAGCTAGATCTACAGTTAAGGTCCTCCTTTATATCAGCTAGATCTACAGTTAAAGTCCTCCTTTATATCAGCTAGATCTACAGTTAAGGTCCTCCTTTATATCAGCTAGATCTACAGTTAAGGTCCTCCCTTTATATCAGCTAGATCTACAGTTAAAGTCCTTTATATCAGCTAGATCTACAGTTAAGGTCCTCCTTTATATCAGCTAGATCTACAGTTAAAGTCTTCCTTCATATCAGCTAGATCTACAGTTAAGGTCCTCCTTTATATCAGCTAGATCTACAGTTAAATTCCTCCTTTATATCAGCTAGATCTACAGTTAAAGTCCTTCTTTATATCAGCTAGATCTACAGTTAAAGTCCTCCTTCATATCAGCTAGATCTACAGTTAAGGTCCTCCTTTATATCAGCTAGATCTACAGTTAAAAGTCCTTTGTATCTGCTAGATCTACAGTTAAAGTCCTCCTTTATATCAGCTAGATCTACATTTAAAGTCCTCCCTTATATCAGCTAGATCTACAGTTAAAGTCCTCCTTTATATCAGCTAGATCTACAGTTAAAGTCCTCCTTCATATCAGCTAGATCTACAGTTAAAGTCCTCCTTTATATCAGCTAGATCTACAGTTAAAGTCCTCCTTTATATCAGCTAGATCTACAGATAAGGTCCTCCTTTATATCAGCTAGATCTACAGATAAGGTCCTCCTTTATATCAGCTAGATCTACAGTTAAGGTCCTCCTTTATATCAGCTAGATCTACAGTTAAAGTCCTCCTTTATATCAGCTAGATCTACAATTAAAGTCCTCCTTTATATCAGCTAGATCTACAATTAAAGTCCTCCTTTATATCAGCTAGATCTACAGTTAAGGTCCTCCCTTTATATCAGCTAGATCTACAGTTAAGGTCCTCCTTTATATCAGCTAGATCTACAGTTAAAGTCCTCCTTTATATCAGCTAGATCTACAGTTAAGGTCCTCCTTTATATCAGCTAGATCTACAGTTAAAGTCCTCCTTTATATCAGCTAGATCTACAGTTAAAGTCCTCCTTTATATCAGCTAGATCTACAGTTAAAGTCCTTCTTTATATCAGCTAGATCTACAGTTAAAGTCCTCCTTCATATCAGCTAGATCTACAGTTAAGGTCCTCCTTTATATCAGCTAGATCTACATTCAAAGTCCTTTGTATCTGCTAGATCTACAGTTAAAGTCCTCCTTTATATCAGCTAGATCTACAGTTAAGGTCCTCCTTTATATCAGCTAGATCTACAGTTAAAGTCCTCCTTTATATCAGCTAGATCTACAGTTAAGGTCCTCCTTCATATCAGCTAGATCTACAGTTAAAGTCCTCCTTTATATCAGCTAGATCTACAGTTAAGGTCCTCCTTTATATCAGCTAGATCTACAGTTAAGGTCCTCCCTTTATATCAGCTAGATCTACAGTTAAAGTCCCTTTATATCAGCTAGATCTACAGTTAAGGTCCTCCTTTATATCAGCTAGATCTACAGTTAAAGTCCTCCTTCATATCAGCTAGATCTACAGTTAAGGTCCTCCTTTATATCAGCTAGATCTACAGTTAAGGTCCTCCTTTATATCAGCTAGATCTACAGTTAAGGTCCTCCCTTTATATCAGCTAGATCTACAGTTAAAGTCCTCCTTTATATCAGCTAGATCTACAGTTAAAGTCCTCCTTTATATCAGCTAGATCTACAGTTAAGGTCCTCCTTTATATCAGCTAGATCTACAGTTAAAGGTCCTCCTTTATATCAGCTAGATCTACAGTTAAAGTCTCCTTTATATCAGCTAGATCTACAGTTAAGGTCCTCCTTTATATCAGCTAGATCTACAGTTAAAGTCCTCCTTTATATCAGCTAGATCTACAGTTAAGGTCCTCCTTTATATCAGCTAGATCTACAGTTAAGGTCCTCCTTTATATCAGCTAGATCTACAGTTAAAGTCCTTTATATCAGCTAGATCTACAGTTGAGGTCCTCCTTTATATCAGCTAGATCTACAGTTAAAGTCCTCCTTCATATCAGCTAGATCTACAGTTAAGGTCCTCCCTTTATATCAGCTAGATCTACAGTTAAATTCCTCCTTTATATCAGCTAGATCTACAGTTAAAGTCCTTCTTTATATCAGCTAGATCTACAGTTAAAGTCCTCCTTCATATCAGCTAGATCTACAGTTAAGGTCCTCCTTTATATCAGCTAGATCTACATTTCAAAGTCCTTTGTATCTGCTAGATCTACAGTTAAAGTCCTCCTTTATATCAGCTAGATCTACAGTTAAGGTCCTCCTTTATATCAGCTAGATCTACAGTTAAAGTCCTCCTTTATATCAGCTAGATCTACAGTTAAGGTCCTCCTTTATATCAGCTAGATCTACAGTTAAGGTCCTCCTTTATATCAGCTAGATCTACAGTTAAAGTCCTTTATATCAGCTAGATCTACAGTTAAGGTCCTCCTTTATATCAGCTAGATCTACAGTTAAAGTCTTCCTTCATATCAGCTAGATCTACAGTTAAGGTCCTCCTTTATATCAGCTAGATCTACAGTTAAATTCCTCCTTTATATCAGCTAGATCTACAGTTAAAGTCCTTCTTTATATCAGCTAGATCTACAGTTAAAGTCCTCCTTCATATCAGCTAGATCTACAGTTAAGGTCCTCCTTTATATCAGCTAGATCTACATTCAAAGTCCTTTGTATCTGCTAGATCTACAGTTAAAGTCCTCCTTTATATCAGCTAGATCTACATTTAAAGTCCTCCCTTATATCAGCTAGATCTACAGTTAAAGTCCTCCTTTATATCAGCTAGATCTACAGTTAAAGTCCTCCTTCATATCAGCTAGATCTACAGTTAAAGTCCTCCTTTATATCAGCTAGATCTACAGTTAAAGTCCTCCCTTTATATCAGCTAGATCTACAGATAAGGTCCTCCTTTATATCAGCTAGATCTACAGATAAGGTCCTCCTTTATATCAGCTAGATCTACAGTTAAGGTCCTCCTTTATATCAGCTAGATCTACAGTTAAAGTCCCCCTTTATATCAGCTAGATCTACAATTAAAGTCCTCCTTTATATCAGCTAGATCTACAATTAAAGTCCTCCTTTATATCAGCTAGATCTACAGTTAAGGTCCTCCTTTATATCAGCTAGATCTACAGTTAAGGTCCTCCTTTATATCAGCTAGATCTACAGTTAAAGTCCTCCCTTTATATCAGCTAGATCTACAGTTAAGGTCCTCCCCTTTATATCAGCTAGATCTACAGTTAAAGTCCTCCTTTATATCAGCTAGATCTACAGTTAAATTCCTCCTTTATATCAGCTAGATCTACAGTTAAAGTCCTTCTTTATATCAGCTAGATCTACAGTTAAAGTCCTCCTTCATATCAGCTAGATCTACAGTTAAGGTCCTCCTTTATATCAGCTAGATCTACATTCAAAGTCCTTTGTATCTGCTAGCTCTACACTGTTAAAGTCCTCCTTTATATCAGCTAGATCTACAGTTAAGGTCCTCCTTTATATCAGCTAGATCTACAGTTAAAGTCCTCCTTTATATCAGCTAGATCTACAGTTAAGGGCCCTCCTTTATATCAGCTAGATCTACAGTTAAAGTCCTCCTTTATATCAGCTAGATCTACAGTTAAGGTCCTCCTTTATATCAGCTAGATCTACAGTTAAGGTCCTCCTTTATATCAGCTAGATCTACAGTTAAAGTCCTTTATATCAGCTAGATCTACAGTTAAGGTCCTCCTTTATATCAGCTAGATCTACAGTTAAAGTCCTCCTTCATATCAGCTAGATCTACAGTTAAGGTCCTCCTTTATATCAGCTAGATCTACAGTTAAATTCCTCCTTTATATCAGCTAGATCTACAGTTAAGGTCCTCCTTTATATCAGCTAGATCTACAGTTAAGGTCCTCCTTTATATCAGCTAGATCTACAGTTAAAGTCATTTTATATCAGCTAGATCTACAGTTAAGGTCCTCCTTTATATCAGCTAGATCTACAGTTAAAGTCCTCCTTCATATCAGCTAGATCTACAGTTAAGGTCCTCCTTTATATCAGCTAGATCTACAGTTAAATCCTCCTTTATATCAGCTAGATCTACAGTTAAAGTCCTTCTTTATATCAGCTAGATCTACAGTTAAAGTCCTCCTTCATATCAGCTAGATCTACAGTTAAGGTCCTCCTTTATATCAGCTAGATCTACATTCAAAGTCCTTTGTATATGCTAGATCTACAGTTAAAGTCCTCCTTTATATCAGCTAGATCTACATTTAAAGTCCTCCCTTATATCAGCTAGATCTACAGTTAAAGTCCTCCTTTATATCAGCTAGATCTACAGTTAAAGTCCTCCCTTCATATCAGCTAGATCTACAGTTAAAGTCCTCCTTTATATCAGCTAGATCTACAGTTAAAGTCCTCCTTTATATCAGCTAGATCTACAGTTAAAGTCCTCCCTTTATATCAGCTAGATCTACAGTTAAGGTCCTCCTTTATATCAGGTAGATCTACAGTCAAAGTCCTTTGTATCTGCTAGATCTACAGTTAAAGTCCTCCTGTATATCAGCTAGATCTACAGTTAAAGTCCTCCTTTATATCAGGTAGATCTACAGTTAAAGTCCTCCTTTATATCAGCTAGATCTACAGTTAAGGTCCTCATTTATATCAGCTAGATCTACAGTTAAAGTCCTCCTTCATATCAGCTAGATCTACAGTTAAAGTCCTCCTTTATATCAGCTAGATCTACAGTTAAAGTCCTCCTTTATATCAGCTAGATCTACAGTTAAAGTCCTCCTTTATATCAGCTAGATCTACAGTTAAGGTCCTCCTTTATATCATCTAGATCTACAGTTAAGGTCCTCCTTTATATCAGATAGATCTACAGTTAAAGTCCTCCTTTATATCAGCTAGATCTACAGTTAAGGTCCTCCTTTGTATCAGCTATATCTACAGTTAAAGTCCTCCTTCATATCAGCTAGATCTACAGTTAAAGTCCTCCTTTATTTCAGCTAGATCTACAGTTAAAGTCCTCCTTTATATCAGCTAGATCTACAGTTAAGGTCCTCCTTTATATCAGCTAGATCTACAGTTAAAGTCCTCCTTTATATCAGGTAGATCTACAGTTAAAGTCCTCCTTTATATCAGCTAGATCTACAGTTAAAGTCCTCCTTTATATCAGCTAGATCTACAGTTAAAGTCCTTTATATCAGCTAGATCTACAGTTAAGGTCCTCCTTTATATCAGCTAGATCTACAGTTAAAGTCCTTTATATCAGCTTGATCTACAGTTAAGTTACTCCTTTATATCAGCTAGATCTACAGTTAAGTTGCTCCTTTATATCAGCTAGATCTACAGTTAAAGTCCTCCTTTATATCAGCTAGATCTACAGTTAAAGTCCTCCTTTATATCAGCTAGATCTACAGTTAAGGTCCTCCTTTATATCATCTAGATCTACAGTTAAGGTCCTCCTTTATATCAGATAGATCTACAGTTAAATTCCTCCCTTTATATCAGCTAGATCTACAGTTAAGGTCATCCTTTGTATCAGCTATATCTACAGTTAAAGTCCTCCTTCATATCAGCTAGATCTACAGTTAAAGTCCTCCTTTATATCAGCTAGATCTACAGTTAAGGTCCTCCTTTATATCAGCTAGATCTACAGTTAAGGTCCTCCTTTATATCAGCTAGATCTACAGGTAAAGTCCTCCTTTATATCAGGTAGATCTACAGTTAAAGTCCTCCTTTATTTCAGCTAGATCTACAGTTAAGGTCCTCCTTTATATCAGCTAGATCTACAGTTAAAGTCCTTTATATCAGCTAGATCTACAGTTAAGGTCCTCCTTTATATCAGCTTGATCTACAGTTAAGGTCCTACTTTATATCAGCTTGATCTACAGTTAAGGTCCTCCTTTATATCAGCTAGATCTACATTTAAGGTCCTCCTTTATATCAGCTAGATCTACAGTTAAAGTCCTCCTTTATATCAGCTAGATCTACAGTTAAAGTCCTCCCTTTATATCAGCTAGATCTACAGTTAAAGTCCTCCTTTATATCAGCTAGATCTACAGTTAAGGTCCTCCTTTATATCAGCTAGATCTACAGTTAAAGTCCTCCTTTATATCAGCTAGATCTACAGGTAAAGTTCTCCCTTTATATCAGCTAGATCTACAGTTAAAGTCCTCCTTTATATCAGCTAGATCTACAGTTAAGGTCCTCCTTTATATCAGCTAGATCTACAGTTAAGGTCCTCCCTTTATATCAGCTAGATCTACAGTTAAAGTCCTTTATATCAGCTAGATCTACAGTTAAGGTCCTCCTTTATATCAGCTAGATCTACAGTTAAAGTCCTCCTTCATATCAGCTAGATCTACAGTTAAGGTCCTCCTTTATATCAGCTAGATCTACAGTTAAATTCCTCCTTTATATCAGCTAGATCTACAGTTAAAGTCCTTCTTTATATCAGCTAGATCTACAGTTAAAGTCCTCCTTCATATCAGCTAGATCTACAGTTAAGGTCCTCCTTTATATCAGCTAGATCTACATTCAAAGTCCTTTGTATCTGCTAGATCTACAGTTAAAGTCCTCCTTTATATCAGCTAGATCTACATTTAAAGTCCTCCCTTTATATCAGCTAGATCTACAGTTAAAGTCCTTCTTTATATCAGCTAGATCTACAGTTAAAGTCCTCCTTCATATCAGCTAGATCTACAGTTAAGGTCCTCCTTTATATCAGCTAGATCTACATTCAAAGTCCTTTGTATCTGCTAGATCTACAGTTAAAGTCCTCCTTTATATCAGCTAGATCTACATTTAAAGTCCTCCCTTATATCAGCTAGATCTACAGTTAAAGTCCTCCTTCATATCAGCTAGATCTACAGTTAAAGTCCTCCTTTATATCAGCTAGATCTACAGTTAAAGTCCTCCTTTATATCAGCTAGATCTACAGTTAAAGTCCTCCTTTATATCAGCTAGATCTACAGTTAAGGTCCTCCTTTATATCAGGTAGATCTACAGTCAAAGTCCTTTGTATCTGCTAGATCTACAGTTAAAGTCCTCCTGTATATCAGCTAGATCTACAGTTAAAGTCCTTCTTTATATCAGCTAGATCTACAGTTAAAGTCCTCCTTCATATCAGCTAGATCTACAGTTAAGGTCCTCCTTTATATCAGCTAGATCTACATTCAAAGTCCTTTGTATCTGCTAGATCTACAGTTAAAGTCCTCCTTTATATCAGCTAGATCTACATTTAAAGTCCTCCCTTATATCAGCTAGATCTACAGTTAAAGTCCTCCTTCATATCAGCTAGATCTACAGTTAAAGTCCTCCTTTATATCAGCTAGATCTACAGTTAAAGTCCTCCTTTATATCAGCTAGATCTACAGTTAAAGTCCTCCTTTATATCAGCTAGATCTACAGTTAAAGTCCTTCTTTATATCAGCTAGATCTACAGTTAAAGTCCTCCTTCATATCAGCTAGATCTACAGTTAAGGTCCTCCTTTATATCAGCTAGATCTACATTCAAAGTCCTTTGTATCTGCTAGATCTACAGTTAAAGTCCTCCTTTATATCAGCTAGATCTACAGTTAAAGTCCTCCTTTATATCAGCTAGATATACAGTTAAGGTCCTCCTTTATATCAGCTAGATCTACAGTTAAAGTCCTCCTTTATATCAGCTAGATCTACAGTTAAAGTCCTCCTTTATATCAGCTAGATCTACAGTTAAGGTCCTCCTTTATATCATCTAGATCTACAGTTAAGGTCCTCCTTTATATCAGATAGATCTACAGTTAAATTCCTCCTTTATATCAGCTAGATCTACAGTTAAGGTCATCCTTTGTATCAGCTATATCTACAGTTAAAGTCCTCCTTCATATCAGCTAGATCTACAGTTAAAGTCCTCCTTTATATCAGCTAGATCTACAGTTAAGGTCCTCCTTTATATCAGCTAGATCTACAGTTAAGGTCCTCCTTTATATCAGCTAGATCTACAGGTAAAGTCCTCCTTTATATCAGGTAGATCTACAGTTAAAGTCCTCCTTTATTTCAGCTAGATCTACAGTTAAGGTCCTCCTTTATATCAGCTAGATCTACAGTTAAAGTCCTTTATATCAGCTAGATCTACAGTTAAGGTCCTCCTTTATATCAGCTTGATCTACAGTTAAGGTCCTACTTTATATCAGCTTGATCTACAGTTAAGGTCCTCCTTTATATCAGCTAGATCTACATTTAAGGTCCTCCTTTATATCAGCTAGATCTACAGTTAAAGTCCTCCTTTATATCAGCTAGATCTACAGTTAAAGTCCTCCTTTATATCAGCTAGATCTACAGTTAAAGTCCTCCTTTATATCAGCTAGATCTACAGTTAAGGTCCTCCTTTATATCAGCTAGATCTACAGTTAAAGTCCTCCTTTATATCAGCTAGATCTACAGGTAAAGTTCTCCTTTATATCAGCTAGATCTACAGTTAAAGTCCTCCTTTATATCAGCTAGATCTACAGTTAAGGTCCTCCTTTATATCAGCTAGATCTACAGTTAAGGTCCTCCTTTATATCAGCTAGATCTACAGTTAAAGTCCTTTATATCAGCTAGATCTACAGTTAAGGTCCTCCTTTATATCAGCTAGATCTACAGTTAAAGTCCTCCTTCATATCAGCTAGATCTACAGTTAAGGTCCTCCTTTATATCAGCTAGATCTACAGTTAAATTCCTCCTTTATATCAGCTAGATCTACAGTTAAAGTCCTTCTTTATATCAGCTAGATCTACAGTTAAAGTCCTCCTTCATATCAGCTAGATCTACAGTTAAGGTCCTCCTTTATATCAGCTAGATCTACATTCAAAGTCCTTTGTATCTGCTAGATCTACAGTTAAAGTCCTCCTTTATATCAGCTAGATCTACATTTAAAGTCCTCCCTTATATCAGCTAGATCTACAGTTAAAGTCCTTCTTTATATCAGCTAGATCTACAGTTAAAGTCCTCCTTCATATCAGCTAGATCTACAGTTAAGGTCCTCCTTTATATCAGCTAGATCTACATTCAAAGTCCTTTGTATCTGCTAGATCTACAGTTAAAGTCCTCCTTTATATCAGCTAGATCTACATTTAAAGTCCTCCCTTATATCAGCTAGATCTACAGTTAAAGTCCTCCTTCATATCAGCTAGATCTACAGTTAAAGTCCTCCTTTATATCAGCTAGATCTACAGTTAAAGTCCTCCTTTATATCAGCTAGATCTACAGTTAAAGTCCTCCTTTATATCAGCTAGATCTACAGTTAAGGTCCTCCTTTATATCAGGTAGATCTACAGTCAAAGTCCTTTGTATCTGCTAGATCTACAGTTAAAGTCCTCCTGTATATCAGCTAGATCTACAGTTAAAGTCCTCCTTTATATCAGGTAGATCTACAGTTAAAGTCCTCCTTTATATCAGCTAGATATACAGTTAAGGTCCTCCTTTATATCAGCTAGATCTACAGTTAAAGTCCTCCTTTATATCAGCTAGATCTACAGTTAAAGTCCTTCTTTATATCAGCTAGATCTACAGTTAAAGTCCTCCTTCATATCAGCTAGATCTACAGTTAAGGTCCTCCTTTATATCAGCTAGATCTACATTCAAAGTCCTTTGTATCTGCTAGATCTACAGTTAAAGTCCTCCTTTATATCAGCTAGATCTACAGTTAAGGTCCTCCTTTATATCAGCTAGATCTACAGTTAAAGTCCTCCTTTATATCAGCTAGATCTACAGTTAAGGTCCTCCTTTATATCAGCTAGATCTACAGTTAAGGTCCTCCTTTATATCAGCTAGATCTACAGTTAAAGTCCTTTATATCAGCTAGATCTACAGTTAAGGTCCTCCTTTATATCAGCTAGATCTACAGTTAAAGTCTTCCTTCATATCAGCTAGATCTACAGTTAAGGTCCTCCTTTATATCAGCTAGATCTACAGTTAAATTCCTCCTTTATATCAGCTAGATCTACAGTTAAAGTCCTTCTTTATATCAGCTAGATCTACAGTTAAAGTCCTCCTTCATATCAGCTAGATCTACAGTTAAGGTCCTCCTTTATATCAGCTAGATCTACATTCAAAGTCCTTTGTATCTGCTAGATCTACAGTTAAAGTCCTCCTTTATATCAGCTAGATCTACATTTAAAGTCCTCCCTTATATCAGCTAGATCTACAGTTAAAGTCCTCCTTTATATCAGCTAGATCTACTGTTAAAGTCCTCCTTCATATCAGCTAGATCTACAGTTAAAGTCCTCCTTTATATCAGCTAGATCTACAGTTAAAGTCCTCCTTTATATCAGCTAGATCTACAGATAAGGTCCTCCTTTATATCAGCTAGATCTACAGATAAGGTCCTCCTTTATATCAGCTAGATCTACAGTTAAGGTCCTCCTTTATATCAGCTAGATCTACAGTTAAAGTCCTCCTTTATATCAGCTAGATCTACAATTAAAGTCCTCCTTTATATCAGCTAGATCTACAATTAAAGTCCTCCTTTATATCAGCTAGATCTACAGTTAAGGTCCTCCTTTATATCAGCTAGATCTACAGTTAAGGTCCTCCTTTATATCAGCTAGATCTACAGTTAAAGTCCTCCTTTATATCAGCTAGATCTACAGTTAAGGTCCTCCTTTATATCAGCTAGATCTACAGTTAAAGTCCTCCTTTATATCAGCTAGATCTACAGTTAAATTCCTCCTTTATATCAGCTAGATCTACAGTTAAAGTCCTTCTTTATATCAGCTAGATCTACAGTTAAAGTCCTCCTTCATATCAGCTAGATCTACAGTTAAGGTCCTCCTTTATATCAGCTAGATCTACATTCAAAGTCCTTTGTATCTGCTAGATCTACAGTTAAAGTCCTCCTTTATATCAGCTAGATCTACAGTTAAGGTCCTCCTTTATATCAGCTAGATCTACAGTTAAAGTCCTCCTTTATATCAGCTAGATCTACAGTTAAGGTCCTCCTTTATATCAGCTAGATCTACAGTTAAAGTCCTCCTTTATATCAGCTAGATCTACAGTTAAGGTCCTCCTTTATATCAGCTAGATCTACAGTTAAGGTCCTCCTTTATATCAGCTAGATCTACAGTTAAAGTCCTTTATATCAGCTAGATCTACAGTTAAGGTCCTCCTTTATATCAGCTAGATCTACAGTTAAAGTCCTCCTTCATATCAGCTAGATCTACAGTTAAGGTCCTCCTTTATATCAGCTAGATCTACAGTTAAATTCCTCCTTTATATCAGCTAGATCTACAGTTAAGGTCCTCCTTTATATCAGCTAGATCTACAGTTAAGGTCCTCCTTTATATCAGCTAGATCTACAGTTAAAGTCATTTATATCAGCTAGATCTACAGTTAAGGTCCTCCTTTATATCAGCTAGATCTACAGTTAAAGTCCTCCTTCATATCAGCTAGATCTACAGTTAAGGTCCTCCTTTATATCAGCTAGATCTACAGTTAAATTCCTCCTTTATATCAGCTAGATCTACAGTTAAAGTCCTTCTTTATATCAGCTAGATCTACAGTTAAAGTCCTCCCTTCATATCAGCTAGATCTACAGTTAAGGTCCTCCTTTATATCAGCTAGATCTACATTCAAAGTCCTTTGTATCTGCTAGATCTACAGTTAAAGTCCTCCTTTATATCAGCTAGATCTACATTTAAAGTCCTCCCTTATATCAGCTAGATCTACAGTTAAAGTCCTCCTTTATATCAGCTAGATCTACAGTTAAAGTCCTCCTTCATATCAGCTAGATCTACAGTTAAAGTCCTCCTTTATATCAGCTAGATCTACAGTTAAAGTCCTCCTTTATATCAGCTAGATCTACAGTTAAAGTCCTCCTTTATATCAGCTAGATCTACAGTTAAGGTCCTCCTTTATATCAGGTAGATCTACAGTCAAAGTCCTTTGTATCTGCTAGATCTACAGTTAAAGTCCTCCTGTATATCAGCTAGATCTACAGTTAAAGTCCTCCTTTATATCAGGTAGATCTACAGTTAAAGTCCTCCTTTATATCAGCTAGATATACAGTTAAGGTCCTCATTTATATCAGCTAGATCTACAGTTAAAGTCCTCCTTCATATCAGCTAGATCTACAGTTAAAGTCCTCCTTTATATCAGCTAGATCTACAGTTAAAGTCCTCCTTTATATCAGCTAGATCTACAGTTAAAGTCCTCCTTTATATCAGCTAGATCTACAGTTAAGGTCCTCCTTTATATCATCTAGATCTACAGTTAAGGTCCTCCTTTATATCAGATAGATCTACAGTTAAAGTCCTCCTTTATATCAGCTAGATCTACAGTTAAGGTCCTCCTTTGTATCAGCTATATCTACAGTTAAAGTCCTCCTTCATATCAGCTAGATCTACAGTTAAAGTCCTCCTTTATTTCAGCTAGATCTACAGTTAAAGTCCTCCTTTATATCAGCTAGATCTACAGTTAAGGTCCTCCTTTATATCAGCTAGATCTACAGTTAAAGTCCTCCTTTATATCAGGTAGATCTACAGTTAAAGTCCTCCTTTATATCAGCTAGATCTACAGTTAAAGTCCTCCTTTATATCAGCTAGATCTACAGTTAAAGTCCTTTATATCAGCTAGATCTACAGTTAAGGTCCTCCCTTTATATCAGCTAGATCTACAGTTAAAGTCCTTTATATCAGCTTGATCTACAGTTAAGTTACTCCTTTATATCAGCTAGATCTACAGTTAAGTTGCTCCTTTATATCAGCTAGATCTACAGTTAAAGTCCTCCCTTTATATCAGCTAGATCTACAGTTAAAGTCCTCCTTTATATCAGCTAGATCTACAGTTAAGGTCCTCCTTTATATCATCTAGATCTACAGTTAAGGTCCTCCTTTATATCAGATAGATCTACAGTTAAATTCCTCCTTTATATCAGCTAGATCTACAGTTAAGGTCATCCTTTGTATCAGCTATATCTACAGTTAAAGTCCTCCTTCATATCAGCTAGATCTACAGTTAAAGTCCTCCTTTATATCAGCTAGATCTACAGTTAAGGTCCTCCTTTATATCAGCTAGATCTACAGTTAAGGTCCTCCTTTATATCAGCTAGATCTACAGGTAAAGTCCTCCTTTATATCAGGTAGATCTACAGTTAAAGTCCTCCTTTATTTCAGCTAGATCTACAGTTAAGGTCCTCCTTTATATCAGCTAGATCTACAGTTAAAGTCCTTTATATCAGCTAGATCTACAGTTAAGGTCCTCCTTTATATCAGCTTGATCTACAGTTAAGGTCCTACTTTATATCAGCTTGATCTACAGTTAAGGTCCTCCTTTATATCAGCTAGATCTACATTTAAGGTCCTCCTTTATATCAGCTAGATCTACAGTTAAAGTCCTCCTTTATATCAGCTAGATCTACAGTTAAAGTCCTCCTTTATATCAGCTAGATCTACAGTTAAAGTCCTCCTTTATATCAGCTAGATCTACAGTTAAGGTCCTCCTTTATATCAGCTAGATCTACAGTTAAAGTCCTCCTTTATATCAGCTAGATCTACAGGTAAAGTTCTCCTTTATATCAGCTAGATCTACAGTTAAAGTCCTCCTTTATATCAGCTAGATCTACAGTTAAGGTCCTCCTTTATATCAGCTAGATCTACAGTTAAGGTCCTCCTTTATATCAGCTAGATCTACAGTTAAAGTCCTTTATATCAGCTAGATCTACAGTTAAGGTCCTCCTTTATATCAGCTAGATCTACAGTTAAAGTCCTCCTTCATATCAGCTAGATCTACAGTTAAGGTCCTCCTTTATATCAGCTAGATCTACAGTTAAATTCCTCCTTTATATCAGCTAGATCTACAGTTAAAGTCCTTCTTTATATCAGCTAGATCTACAGTTAAAGTCCTCCTTCATATCAGCTAGATCTACAGTTAAGGTCCTCCTTTATATCAGCTAGATCTACATTCAAAGTCCTTTGTATCTGCTAGATCTACAGTTAAAGTCCTCCTTTATATCAGCTAGATCTACATTTAAAGTCCTCCCCTTATATCAGCTAGATCTACAGTTAAAGTCCTTCTTTATATCAGCTAGATCTACAGTTAAAGTCCTCCTTCATATCAGCTAGATCTACAGTTAAGGTCCTCCTTTATATCAGCTAGATCTACATTCAAAGTCCTTTGTATCTGCTAGATCTACAGTTAAAGTCCTCCTTTATATCAGCTAGATCTACATTTAAAGTCCTCCCTTATATCAGCTAGATCTACAGTTAAAGTCCTCCTTCATATCAGCTAGATCTACAGTTAAAGTCCTCCTTTATATCAGCTAGATCTACAGTTAAAGTCCTCCTTTATATCAGCTAGATCTACAGTTAAAGTCCTCCTTTATATCAGCTAGATCTACAGTTAAGGTCCTCCTTTATATCAGGTAGATCTACAGTCAAAGTCCTTTGTATCTGCTAGATCTACAGTTAAAGTCCTCCTGTATATCAGCTAGATCTACAGTTAAAGTCCTCCTTTATATCAGGTAGATCTACAGTTAAAGTCCTCCTTTATATCAGCTAGATATACAGTTAAGGTCCTCCTTTATATCAGCTAGATCTACAGTTAAAGTCCTCCTTCATATCAGCTAGATCTACAGTTAAGGTCCTCCTTTATATCAGCTAGATCTACAGTTAAAGTCCTCCTTCATATCAGCTAGATCTACAGTTAAAGTCCTCCTTTATATCAGCTAGATCTACAGTTAAGGTCCTCCTTTATATCATCTAGATCTACAGTTAAGGTCCTCCTTTATATCAGATAGATCTACAGTTAAAGTCCTCCTTTATATCAGCTAGATCTACAGTTAAGGTCCTCCTTTGTATCAGCTATATCTACAGTTAAAGTCCTCCTTCATATCAGCTAGATCTACAGTTAAAGTCCTCCTTTATTTCAGCTAGATCTACAGTTAAAGTCCTCCTTTATATCAGCTAGATCTACAGTTAAGGTCCTCCTTTATATCAGCTAGATCTACAGTTAAAGTCCTCCTTTATATCAGGTAGATCTACAGTTAAAGTCCTCCTTTATATCAGCTAGATCTACAGTTAAAGTCCTCCTTTATATCAGGTAGATCTACAGTTAAAGTCCTCCTTTATATCAGCTAGATCTACAGTTAAGGTCCTCCTTTATATCAGATAGATCTACAGTTAAAGTCCTCCTTTATATCAGCTAGATCTACAGTTAAGGTCCTCCTTTGTATCAGCTATATCTACAGTTAAAGTCCTCCTTCATATCAGCTAGATCTACAGTTAAAGTCCTCCTTTATTTCAGCTAGATCTACAGTTAAAGTCCTCCTTTATATCAGCTAGATCTACAGTTAAGGTCCTCCTTTATATCAGCTAGATCTACAGTTAAAGTCCTCCTTTATATCAGGTAGATCTACAGTTAAAGTCCTCCTTTATATCAGCTAGATCTACAGTTAAAGTCCTCCTTTATATCAGCTAGATCTACAGTTAAAGTCCTTTATATCAGCTAGATCTACAGTTAAGGTCCTCCTTTATATCAGCTAGATCTACAGTTAAAGTCCTTTATATCAGCTTGATCTACAGTTAAGTTACTCCTTTATATCAGCTAGATCTACAGTTAAGTTGCTCCTTTATATCAGCTAGATCTACAGTTAAAGTCCTCCTTTATATCAGCTAGATCTACAGTTAAAGTCCTCCTTTATATCAGCTAGATCTACAGTTAAGGTCCTCCTTTATATCATCTAGATCTACAGTTAAGGTCCTCCTTTATATCAGATAGATCTACAGTTAAATTCCTCCTTTATATCAGCTAGATCTACAGTTAAGGTCATCCTTTGTATCAGCTATATCTACAGTTAAAGTCCTCCTTCATATCAGCTAGATCTACAGTTAAAGTCCTCCTTTATATCAGCTAGATCTACAGTTAAGGTCCTCCTTTATATCAGCTAGATCTACAGTTAAGGTCCTCCTTTATATCAGCTAGATCTACAGGTAAAGTCCTCCTTTATATCAGGTAGATCTACAGTTAAAGTCCTCCTTTATTTCAGCTAGATCTACAGTTAAGGTCCTCCTTTATATCAGCTAGATCTACAGTTAAAGTCCTTTATATCAGCTAGATCTACAGTTAAGGTCCTCCTTTATATCAGCTTGATCTACAGTTAAGGTCCTACTTTATATCAGCTTGATCTACAGTTAAGGTCCTCCTTTATATCAGCTAGATCTACATTTAAGGTCCTCCTTTATATCAGCTAGATCTACAGTTAAAGTCCTCCTTTATATCAGCTAGATCTACAGTTAAAGTCCTCCTTTATATCAGCTAGATCTACAGTTAAAGTCCTCCCTTTATATCAGCTAGATCTACAGTTAAGGTCCTCCTTTATATCAGCTAGATCTACAGTTAAAGTCCTCCTTTATATCAGCTAGATCTACAGGTAAAGTTCTCCTTTATATCAGCTAGATCTACAGTTAAAGTCCTCCTTTATATCAGCTAGATCTACAGTTAAGGTCCTCCTTTATATCAGCTAGATCTACAGTTAAGGTCCTCCTTTATATCAGCTAGATCTACAGTTAAAGTCCTTTATATCAGCTAGATCTACAGTTAAGGTCCTCCCTTTATATCAGCTAGATCTACAGTTAAAGTCCTCCTTCATATCAGCTAGATCTACAGTTAAGGTCCTCCTTTATATCAGCTAGATCTACAGTTAAATTCCTCCTTTATATCAGCTAGATCTACAGTTAAAGTCCTTCTTTATATCAGCTAGATCTACAGTTAAAGTCCTCCTTCATATCAGCTAGATCTACAGTTAAGGTCCTCCTTTATATCAGCTAGATCTACATTCAAAGTCCTTTGTATCTGCTAGATCTACAGTTAAAGTCCTCCTTTATATCAGCTAGATCTACATTTAAAGTCCTCCCTTATATCAGCTAGATCTACAGTTAAAGTCCTTCTTTATATCAGCTAGATCTACAGTTAAAGTCCTCCTTCATATCAGCTAGATCTACAGTTAAGGTCCTCCTTTATATCAGCTAGATCTACATTCAAAGTCCTTTGTATCTGCTAGATCTACAGTTAAAGTCCTCCTTTATATCAGCTAGATCTACAGTTAAGGTCCTCCTTTATATCAGCTAGATCTACATTCAAAGTCCTTTGTATCTGCTAGATCTACAGTTAAGGTCCTCCTTTATATCAGGTAGATCTACAGTCAAAGTCCTTTGTATCTGCTAGATCTACAGTTAAAGTCCTCCTGTATATCAGCTAGATCTACAGTTAAAGTCCTCCTTTATATCAGGTAGATCTACAGTTAAAGTCCTCCTTTATATCAGCTAGATCTACAGTTAAGGTCCTCCCTTTATATCAGCTAGATCTACAGTTAAAGTCCTCCCTTCATATCAGCTAGATCTACAGTTAAAGTCCTCCTTTATATCAGCTAGATCTACAGTTAAGGTCCTCCTTTATATCATCTAGATCTACAGTTAAGGTCCTCCTTTATATCAGATAGATCTACAGTTAAAGTCCTCCTTTATATCAGCTAGATCTACAGTTAAGGTCCTCCTTTGTATCAGCTATATCTACAGTTAAAGTCCTCCTTCATATCAGCTAGATCTACAGTTAAAGTCCTCCTTTATTTCAGCTAGATCTACAGTTAAAGTCCTCCTTTATATCAGCTAGATCTACAGTTAAGGTCCTCCTTTATATCAGCTAGATCTACAGTTAAAGTCCTCCTTTATATCAGGTAGATCTACAGTTAAAGTCCTCCTTTATATCAGCTAGATCTACAGTTAAAGTCCTCCTTTATATCAGGTAGATCTACAGTTAAAGTCCTCCTTTATATCAGCTAGATCTACAGTTAAGGTCCTCCCTTTATATCAGATAGATCTACAGTTAAAGTCCTCCTTTATATCAGCTAGATCTACAGTTAAGGTCCTCCTTTGTATCAGCTATATCTACAGTTAAAGTCCTCCTTCATATCAGCTAGATCTACAGTTAAAGTCCTCCTTTATTTCAGCTAGATCTACAGTTAAAGTCCTCCTTTATATCAGCTAGATCTACAGTTAAGGTCCTCCTTTATATCAGCTAGATCTACAGTTAAAGTCCTCCTTTATATCAGGTAGATCTACAGTTAAAGTCCTCCTTTATATCAGCTAGATCTACAGTTAAAGTCCTCCTTTATATCAGCTAGATCTACAGTTAAAGTCCTTTATATCAGCTAGATCTACAGTTAAGGTCCTCCTTTATATCAGCTAGATCTACAGTTAAAGTCCTTTATATCAGCTTGATCTACAGTTAAGTTACTCCTTTATATCAGCTAGATCTACAGTTAAGTTGCTCCTTTATATCAGCTAGATCTACAGTTAAAGTCCTCCTTTATATCAGCTAGATCTACAGTTAAAGTCCTCCTTTATATCAGCTAGATCTACAGTTAAGGTCCTCCTTTATATCATCTAGATCTACAGTTAAGGTCCTCCTTTATATCAGATAGATCTACAGTTAAATTCCTCCTTTATATCAGCTAGATCTACAGTTAAGGTCATCCTTTGTATCAGCTATATCTACAGTTAAAGTCCTCCCTTCATATCAGCTAGATCTACAGTTAAAGTCCTCCTTTATATCAGCTAGATCTACAGTTAAGGTCCTCCCTTTATATCAGCTAGATCTACAGTTAAGGTCCTCCTTTATATCAGCTAGATCTACAGGTAAAGTCCTCCTTTATATCAGGTAGATCTACAGTTAAAGTCCTCCTTTATTTCAGCTAGATCTACAGTTAAGGTCCTCCTTTATATCAGCTAGATCTACAGTTAAAGTCCTTTATATCAGCTAGATCTACAGTTAAGGTCCTCCTTTATATCAGCTTGATCTACAGTTAAGGTCCTACTTTATATCAGCTTGATCTACAGTTAAGGTCCTCCTTTATATCAGCTAGATCTACATTTAAGGTCCTCCTTTATATCAGCTAGATCTACAGTTAAAGTCCTCCTTTATATCAGCTAGATCTACAGTTAAAGTCCTCCTTTATATCAGCTAGATCTACAGTTAAAGTCCTCCTTTATATCAGCTAGATCTACAGTTAAGGTCCTCCTTTATATCAGCTAGATCTACAGTTAAAGTCCTCCTTTATATCAGCTAGATCTACAGGTAAAGTTCTCCTTTATATCAGCTAGATCTACAGTTAAAGTCCTCCTTTATATCAGCTAGATCTACAGTTAAGGTCCTCCTTTATATCAGCTAGATCTACAGTTAAGGTCCTCCTTTATATCAGCTAGATCTACAGTTAAAGTCCTTTATATCAGCTAGATCTACAGTTAAGGTCCTCCTTTATATCAGCTAGATCTACAGTTAAAGTCCTCCTTCATATCAGCTAGATCTACAGTTAAGGTCCTCCTTTATATCAGCTAGATCTACAGTTAAATTCCTCCTTTATATCAGCTAGATCTACAGTTAAAGTCCTTCTTTATATCAGCTAGATCTACAGTTAAAGTCCTCCCCTTCATATCAGCTAGATCTACAGTTAAGGTCCTCCTTTATATCAGCTAGATCTACATTCAAAGTCCTTTGTATCTGCTAGATCTACAGTTAAAGTCCTCCTTTATATCAGCTAGATCTACATTTAAAGTCCTCCCTTATATCAGCTAGATCTACAGTTAAAGTCCTTCTTTATATCAGCTAGATCTACAGTTAAAGTCCTCCTTCATATCAGCTAGATCTACAGTTAAGGTCCTCCTTTATATCAGCTAGATCTACATTCAAAGTCCTTTGTATCTGCTAGATCTACAGTTAAAGTCCTCCTTTATATCAGCTAGATCTACATTTAAAGTCCTCCCTTATATCAGCTAGATCTACAGTTAAAGTCCTCCTTCATATCAGCTAGATCTACAGTTAAAGTCCTCCTTTATATCACCTAGATCTACAGTTAAAGTCCTCCTTTATATCAGCTAGATCTACAGTTAAAGTCCTCCTTTATATCAGCTAGATCTACAGTTAAGGTCCTCCTTTATATCAGGTAGATCTACAGTCAAAGTCCTTTGTATCTGCTAGATCTACAGTTAAAGTCCTCCTGTATATCAGCTAGATCTACAGTTAAAGTCCTCCCTTTATATCAGGTAGATCTACAGTTAAAGTCCTCCTTTATATCAGCTAGATATACAGTTAAGGTCCTCCTTTATATCAGCTAGATCTACAGTTAAAGTCCTCCTTCATATCAGCTAGATCTACAGTTAAGGTCCTCCTTTATATCAGCTAGATCTACAGTTAAAGTCCTCCTTCATATCAGCTAGATCTACAGTTAAAGTCCTCCTTTATATCAGCTAGATCTACAGTTAAGGTCCTCCTTTATATCATCTAGATCTACAGTTAAGGTCCTCCTTTATATCAGATAGATCTACAGTTAAAGTCCTCCTTTATATCAGCTAGATCTACAGTTAAGGTCCTCCTTTGTATCAGCTATATCTACAGTTAAAGTCCTCCTTCATATCAGCTAGATCTACAGTTAAAGTCCTCCTTTATTTCAGCTAGATCTACAGTTAAAGTCCTCCTTTATATCAGCTAGATCTACAGTTAAGGTCCTCCTTTATATCAGCTAGATCTACAGTTAAAGTCCTCCTTTATATCAGGTAGATCTACAGTTAAAGTCCTCCTTTATATCAGCTAGATCTACAGTTAAAGTCCTCCTTTATATCAGGTAGATCTACAGTTAAAGTCCTCCTTTATATCAGCTAGATCTACAGTTAAAGTCCTCCTTTATATCAGCTAGATCTACAGTTAAGGTCCTCCTTTATATCAGCTTGATCTACATGACTCTACATTACTCTACTCTACAATACTCTACTCTACAATACTCTACATTACTCTACATTACTCTACTCTACATTACTCTACTCTACATTCCTCTACTCTACTCTCCTTCTTGAACCACAGTTTTGAGCCATGTACAGTGGGGAGAACAAGTATTTGATACACTGCCGATTTTGCAGGTTTTCCTACTTACAAAGCATGTAGAGGTCTGTAATTTTTATCATAGGTACACTTCAACTGTGAGAGACGGAATCTAAAACAAAAATCCAGAAAATCACTTTGTATGATTTTTAAGTAATTAATTTGCATTTTATTGCATGACATAAGTATTTGATCACCTACCAACCAGTAAGAATTCCGGCTCTCACAGACCTGTTCGTTTTTCTTTAAGAAGCCCTCCTGTTCTCCACTCATTACCTGTATTAACTGCACCTGTTTGAACTTGTTACTTGTATAAAAGACACCTGTCCACACACTCAATCAAACAGACTCCAACCTCTCCACAATGGCCAAGACCAGAGAACTGTGTAAGGACATCAGGGATAAAATTGTAGACCTGCACAAGGCTGGGATGGGCTACAGGACAATAGGCAAGCAGCTTGGTGAGAAGGCAACAACTGTTGGCGCAATTATTAGAAAATGGAAGAAGTTCAAGATGACGGTCAATCACCCTCGGTCTGGGGCTCCATGCAAGATCTCACCTCTTGGGGCATCAATGATCATGAGGAAGGTGAGGGATCAGCCCAGAACTACACGGCAGGACCTGGTCAATGACCTGAAGAGAGCTGGGACCACAGTCTCAAAGAAAACCATTAGTAACACACTACGCCGTCATGGATTAAAATCCAGCTGCGCACGCAAGGTCCCCCTGCTCAAGCCAGCGCATGTCCAGGCCCGTCTGAAGTTTGCCAATGACCATCTGGATGATCCAGAGGAGGAATGGGAGACCCATACAATCATACAAAGTGATTTTCTGGATTTTTGTTTTAGATTCCGTCTCTCACAGTTGAAGTGTACCTATGATAAAAAATTACAGACCTCTACATGCTTTGTAAGTAGGAAAACCTGCAAAATCGGCAGTGTATCAAATACTTGTTCTCCCCACTGTACATTAATAGCGATTAATTAGGACAATTTGAAATTAGCAGTGGTCCTTTTTATTCTTGCTCTAATTGTAGAAATCTGAATTAATTCAATCCTGCTTTGACCTATATTGTATGTCACTGAATATTAATTTCTAAAGAATCACAATTAAGATGATCATTTAATTAATTGTGGAACACCAAGACACTGAACCAGCTGCTTTTGGGATCTGTCAACTGTGATGATGTTAATTTTACGTTCACTCGTCACGAACACGCACGCTGTCTAATCTGCCATTAGGCCCTATTGTAGAATAGCGCGTTCTATTTTTCTGCCATTTCTTTCTAGAAGCCCTGGCTCTGGGGACTCTTAAATGTTGAGCTAGGGTGTGTAGTTTCTATGTTTCTATGTTATTTTTATGTAAAGTTATTTTCTCTAGTCTTCCAGAATGAAACATTGTTCCGGTGCACAGAATCATCGTAACACTCACGAGATAGAAACTGTTCATTTCGTTTTTGTTAATGCTTTCCTTTCTTCATACTTTAAACATTGTGTCGGAGCTCCGCGTGTCCTGTCTTGTCTGTGTCGGTTTGGGTTGCTCGTCAGGAGCATGAGCGCACCGCTATGTTACTGGGTTGCCGCCATTCGCTGGTTCCATTCATGTAACAAAGGTGTACATGGAAGTTGGTCACGTCTGTTTTAGACGGAATGCATGCAATTGGGTAATTCTGAGGAAGACGGTCACATTTGTATACCAGTTATGTGGTTACTTGTCATTGGACATGGGTATGTCCCAGGGAGGGGCTTAGAGGATATAAGCGGCTGTTTTGGGGGGTTTCTGGGTAGATTGGGTTTGGTGATAGAGGGGGGGGCTGCTGAGCCAGGTACACCCCCAACCTGTAAAAGGTATGGAAGCTACAGGGTAAACCTGTTTTAGGCTTAGTTTGGTTCGTTATTTTGTGTGAGAAGTCTTTTGTCTACCCATTTGTCTTGTAAATATTAATTGCCCAGCTATCACTATTGAACACTGTGAATAAATATGGACACCTTTGCACCAGAACCTTCTGCCTCCTGAATGTCTGCCCTCAAGACCGCATCTCTATGTAACCTATTTCACATTACAACAGTCACTATTATCCTGCGAGAGGAATGCATGCTTACCCTGCGCCTCAATTTGCAATGGCAAGTAAACAGCCTTGTGTTCCCTTCACAAACAGTGGTACACTAAACGTCAGGTAAACAGCCTTGAGTTCCCTTCACAAACAGTCTTTCCCTTTCCAAACCTTTTATAATAGAACATAACATTCCTCAGATGCCTTAAGACTGGGTTTAATTGGGCCTGCATGACTGCCAGTTTTGTTTTCTCCTCCACCCATGGTTAACTCACTGACAGGTCATGTGGGGCCTCTAGGTGTATAGCATTAGCCAGCCGGTTTATATAATATGTCCTTTAGTGCTTGGACAGTGATGTCACACCGTTGACAAGGATTTGTGTGTGTGTGTGTGTGTGTGTGTGTGTGTGTGCGTCGTATACCCACGGTTACCGGTGGTGAGCCACAAAACAATCAGCTGGCGGGTGGAATGAAAACGTTATTTCAACCCGCGGGTCGGCTCGCAGTTCAGAACAATTACATTGCGGGTCAGAATTTTTTTTTTAAATCAAGATAATACGCTTTTTAAAAACCCAGGAGCTTTAATGTGTTGCATTGTGTTGCGAATTCCATTGTGTGAGCAGCGAGGCAGACATGAGGCTACCAGCCATGAGTTGAGAGTGTGGAGCCGGGAACTGTCCCTTGTTTGTTTGGTGCTAAAATGTTCTAATTTGTCCACGCGCAGAGTTTATGTTCCCTCTCCCAATGCGAGAATACGACACGTTGGCAAGTTTACTTTCCCTGGATAGCCTAGCTCACGCTAAATGTCTTAACGGAGGCCTGACCAGAGAAACAAACAGAAAGGTTATGATAAGGATATAGACTATAACATCACCATGGAAACAGGTGATGCGTGAGTGACATCCCCAGTTTGGAAGGACAACAACTGGGTAGGCCTATTTGTTTTGGATAATTCAGTTCATTATCAGTTCATAAGACCCATACGTAGTCCATATAAAGTGTAAACCAGTGCGACTGGTAAAAGTTTGAGAAGCCTACAAAATAAATGGAGCCTATTTTTGCAGCCTATATTCGATTCTGGGAATGGTTTATTTAAGTTTGAATTAGACCTAAACTATTTGATTATCTAAACAACATTGAACGTAAAGGTATTGTTTTGTTTACATTTCAGTAATTTAGCAGACGCTCTTATCCAGAGCGACTTACAGGAGCAATTAGGGTTAAGTGCCTTGCTCAAGGGCACATCGACAGATTTTTCACCTAGTCGGCTCGGGGATTAGAACCAGCGACCTTTCGGTTACTGGCACAACGCTCTTAACCACTAAGCTACCTGCCGGCACCATGTTGGCTACAGGCTTTCATTAGGTAAGTAGAAGGTTAATTAGAAGGCTCTTTCTCAAAACGATTTGAGTGACTCATCGCATTTTGAAAATTAAAAATATAATCTTAAATCATGGCATGGTTTCCTTTTATACAAATGTTGAAGAGACAATTAAATAAATGTATCTCATTTGGCGGGTAAAGGATCGGCTCTCGGGACAATTCTATGCGGGTGGGTTGGTTTGCGGAGAAAGATCTGTCCTGATATCGGGTGGGGCTCGGGAATTGATGTAGCCAGCGTGGGGCAGGTGGGCTCCAAAAAACGGACCTGTGTGTGTATGTGTGTGTGTGTGTGTGTGTGTCAATGTTTCTTTTATCCATTACACAAGCATCAGGTTTATGGATATTAACTGTCTAGAATATATCCTATCCTCTCATGAATTGAACTTCATTTGTATAAAAGGAAACCCCCAACCAACCTCTGGTGTGATGAGCAACCCCCAACCCCCAACCAACCTCTGGTGTGATGAGCAACCCCCAACCAACCTCTGGTTTTTATTATACAAACACCATGAATTGTTAAGCATTTTACAGCCATTGGGAATTGAATGAAATAGATGTACATTGGAGTAGGCTATCTACTTATCATGTCAGCTGATTGTCTCTCCCACCACCCCTACCACCGTTACCCTACCACCGTTACCCTACCACCGTTACCCTACCACCTTTACCCTACCACCTTTACCCTACCACCGTTACCCTACCAGCTTTACCCTACCACCTTTACCCTACCACCTCTACCCTACCACCGTTACCCTACCACCGTTACCCTACCACCTTTACCCTACCACCGTTACCCTACCACCTCTACCCTACCACCGTTACCCTACCACCTCTACCCTACCACCGTTACCCTACCACCGTTACCCTACCACCGTTACCCTACCACCTTTACCCTACCACCGTTACCCTACCACCTTTACCCTACCACCGTTACCCTACCACCTTTACCCTACCACCGTTACCCTACCACCTTTACCCTACCACCTTTACCCTACCACCGTTACCCTACCACCGTTACCCTACCACCGTTACCCTACCACCGTTACCCTACCACCTTTACCCTACCACCGTTACCCTACTTGTACCTATTATTTCCCCGCTGGAAATCTTCTCTGTCTGTCAGTGGTGTTCTGCTGTTATAACAATAATAATATGCCATTTAGCAGACGCTTTCATCCAAAGCGACTTACAGTCATGTGCGCACACATTTTTACGTATGGGTGGTCCCGGGGATCGAACCCACTACCCTGGCGTTACAAGCGCCGTGCTCTACCAATTGAGCTACAGAGGACCACGGTCTGGATTCATACAAATGTTGTCTGTCTGTCAGTGGTGTTCTGCTGTTGGTCTGGATTCATAAAGCACATAGATTCTGCTCAGGGGTTGTAATCTCTCTGGATGTCTCAGGAGTTCTGGGCTGCAGCTCTGTGGCGTTTTACGTTCTTCTCAACCAGAGAGAAGTCACTACCATGGGTGTGATGTCAGTAGTGAGGTTAGACTTCTCAACCAGAGAGAAGTCACTACCATGGGGTGTGATGTCAGTAGTGAGGTTAGACTTCTCAACCAGAGAGAAGTCACTACCATGGGGTGTGATGTCAGTAGTGAGGTTAGACTTCTCAACCAGAGAGAAGTCACTACCATGGGGTGTGATGTCAGTAGTGAGGTTAGACTTCTCAACCAGAGAGAAGTCACTACCATGGGGTGTGATGTCAGTAGTGAGGTTAGACTTCTCAACCAGAGAGAAGTCACTACCATGGGTGTGATGTCAGTAGTGAGGTTAGACTTCTCAACCAGAGAGAAGTCACTACCATGGGTGTGATGTCAGTAGTGAGGTTAGACTTCTCAACCAGAGAGAAGTCACTACCATGGGGTGTGATGTCAGTAGTGAGGTTAGACTTCTCAACCAGAGAGAAGTCACTACCATGGGGTGTGATGTCAGTAGTGAGGTTAGACTTCTCAACCAGAGAGAAGTCACTACCATGGGGGTGTGATGTCAGTAGTGAGGTTAGACTTCTCAACCAGAGAGAAGTCACTACCATGGGGTGTGATGTCAGTAGTGAGGTTAGACTTCTCAACCAGAGAGAAGTCACTACCATGGGTGTGATGTCAGTAGTGAGGTTAGACTTCTCAACCAGAGAGAAGTCACTACCATGGGGTGTGATGTCAGTAGTGAGGTTAGACTTCTCAACCAGAGAGAAGTCACTACCATGGGGTGTAATGTCAGTAGTGAGGTTAGACTTCTCAACCAGAGAGAAGTCACTACCATGGGTGTGATGTCAGTAGTGAGGTTAGACTTCTCAACCAGAGAGAAGTCACTACCATGGGGTGTGATGTCAGTAGTGAGGTTAGACTTCTCAACCAGAGACAGTGTGTTGAGTTGTGATGTTATATACACTGGAGAGGTGCTGTAAGCTACCCAACCTATAACTCAAATCAAATCAAAGTTTATTGGTCATGTACACAGTTAAGCAGCTGTTATAGTGGGTGCAGCGAAATGCTGCTGTTACTAGCTCCTAACAGTGCAGTATAATGCATGTGTTACTAGCTCCTAACAGTGCAGTATAATGCATGTGTTACTAGCTCCTAACAGTGCAGTATAATACTTGTGTTACTAGCTCGTAACAGTGCAGTATAATACTTGTGTTACTAGCTCCTAACAGTGCAGTATAATACTTGTGTTACTAGCTCCTAACAGTGCAGTATAATACTTGTGTTACTAGCTCATAACAGTGCAGTATAATACTTGTGTTACTAGCTCTTAACAGTGCAGTATAATGCTTGTGTTACTAGCTCCTAACAGTGCAGTATAATGCTTGTGTTACTAGCTCCTAACAGTGCAGTAAAATGTCAAGTGCACAAATAATCATAAACTAGAAACAAGAAATCACGAATGTCAGAACAAATCCAATTAACAACCCAAATAACACTGTATTAGTAATCCAAATGCAATCTATGCGTATATTCACTGAGTGTACAAAACATTAAAGGGGAACTTCACCCTGGGGGAATCTGGGCTTGTTTTCATCATGTCTGAGACATTTCTAGGGCAGTGAGATGTGTTTCACACATAATTGCCCAGGAGGAAGGCAGGTCAGGGCTTCGCGTGCTGAATGATACACTCTATGACGGCTTCCGGTTTATTGATAGGGGGCGAGATCTAACAATAAATGTAGTCCTGCTTTGTGGCATTTCGCGAAGGCTCTATGTTGTACTGCGGGGCGGCAGGTAGCTTAGTGGTTAAGAGCGTTGTGCCAGTATCCGAAAGGTCGCTGGTTCTAATCCCCGAGCCGACTAGGTGAAAAATCTGTCAATGTGCTCTTGAGCAAGGTACTTAACCCTAATTGCTCCTGTATGTCGCTCTGGATAAGAGCGTCTGCTAAATGACTAAAATGTGAAAAAATACTGATCGCACTATACGTTTATGTGGGTGTAGATATGGTTGTCCTTGTTTGATATAGCCTTTGGATGTCTTTCAGCGACGTTCCTATCGGCAGATTCATTGCTAAATATACAAGCAGACAAATTTTTTCCAGTCTCTGAGAGACTACAACTTGTGTTGGGCGGTGCTTAATGCTCTGGCCCCGCCCCTCCCTCAAGGCGGGCTTTTTTTAAAAGGAGGCGGACACTAACAACAATCTTTTGGGCAAATCTGAAAGAACTGACCAGGTGCAATGGCTTCAAGTGATTCCTCTCGTCGACACTCATTCGACGATGGAGCATCTATTAGCTACATGGTGACATTCAACCATACATGTTTTAACCGGAATATAGCGAAGAGGATTTGAAACAAAGCGTTGGATTTAGCTAGAAGCTCAACTACAGCCGATGCCAGCACCAAGACGGCAGATGACAAATACGGTGCCTAGCTAAGTAGGTTATTTTTCCTGCAAGCCACCTAGCTAACTTTAGTTTATCTACTGAAACCCACATTGTTGCTGGCTAACATACTACTGTGTTACAATGGGGGGGAAATCAAATCATTTTTCTGTTTGCTAAGTTAGCTAGCTACTAAACAGCAAGCTACAATGTTACAACCATCCACCTATTGTTAGGTTTACCAGCAAACGTTAGCACATGACTGGAGTTGGCTAGCTGGTTAGCCTGGCGCCTACTAACTTGTTATGCGCCGCGCCTCGCGTTTGTAACTTGTTGTAAACATGTGTAACATCAGCAACTGTAGCTAGCTATGTAATATATAATTGAGGAGCGTTGACATTGGTTATGATTATGACCATGGATGCATTTCAATCTCATCAAATTATAGACTTGTCGCAAGATAGGATTCCAAACAGATGTAAATAACAAGTATTGTATATCCAGCAGGCTAGCTAGCTAAGTTTACTAGCAAACAGTGAGGAGAAACAATAATACAACAATTTACTGTTGTAAATCTCTAAAACTGAAGCTGGTTTTACTATATAAATATTTGCCTAAGCATGCTTGATAGGCACGGCTGTAGGAGGATACTATCTGCCTACCTACCTAGGTACATTTGCACGGTCTGGTCACTGTGCAAAGGTTGAGGGTTATGACATATTTATTTCTATTAGGCTAGATATTGTTGTAAATGTAATCTCTGTGCCTGTGCACATGTATGCATGTTCAACTAGTCTACCCTAATGTTGATGTTATGCTGGCACGGTTAAACTGTCGTTCAAACTGTACAATAGAGTACAATTGTTTTTGTTTTTTGTCTTACAGACAATACTGTGTGGTGCCTGGGCTTCTTCCCGGAGGGGATTCTAGTTACAGAAACATAATTCCTTTGCCTGCGTGTGTCATTGTAGCAGAACTGTATCCAGTGAACTGTATCCCTCTTGAGGGATTAGACTGATTACTCATGAGGAGCTGAATGGCAGTTTGTTCTGTATGTTTCTTTGGAATAATAATAATAATAAGCCATTTAGCAGACGCTTTTATCCAAAGCGACTTACAGTCATGTGCGCATACATTTTTACGTATGGGTGGTCCCGGGGATTGAACCCACTACCCTGGCGTTACAAGCGCCATGCTCTACCAATTGAGCTACAGAGGACCACAGGATTGGCAGTTACGTTATGACCACCTCTCCCATCATCTGTTGATCACCAGTTCTCTTAGCTACAGATTGTCATACCAGATAATGTGACTTAACCAAAGATGTTTGGTATCCAGGATGGTACTGTTTGGTGTAGCACAGATAATATTCTAACAACGTTAGCGATGCCGTCTTTGGCCTCGATTCAGGGAAACAGGAGTCTCGTAAAATGTCTGTGTCCAGTTGCAAGGGGTCAGTTTGAATTTAGAAAATGCTCCGTTATTAAAATAAATAATTGTTTTGCTCCATAAAGTAATCCAACAATATGTGCTCCGCCATCATGTCTATTTCAAGTCTTCTCTCATTGATGGTGTCACGAAGAAGTCAGGCGCAGGACGCAGAAACTCTAAGAAACGTACTTTACTAAACAAAGTAAAGAACACAACACAGAATACCTCCACACAGGGAGGGACTAACCCGCTCACCAACGACACACGTAACAATGAACAATCACACACAAATTCCAAATGAGAGACAGGGGTAAATATAGGGAATACAATCAAACATAATGGGGAACAGGTGTAAACAATAAAGACTAAACTAGACAAACACCGAAACATCGATCGGCAGCAGCTAGTACTCCGGGGACGACGAACGCCGAAGCCTGCCCGAGCAAGGAGGAGGAGCAGCCTCGGCTGAATCCGTGACAGATGGAGCCAGGTCTCTGTCATCATGACATGCAGCACTTTGTGGTGGACTCTTGAAATAGACAAGATGTCAGCAAAAATCTTTGGGTAAATCACATTATCTGGTGTAAATCTGTAGCTACAGTTCTCTGCACTTGAGTATCTCTACACCTGAGACACACTCGGACACACTGAACTGTACTACGCTGTTCATACAATTATTTGTGTATGTTACTTTTACCATATAACATTCTTGTTGAATACCCAGTTCTCTTAAGTTAGCATTCAATAGTGTACACTCCCCTGTATTTTTGAATTGGACAAATAAACAAACATTCTTTGGATATCTGAATGTCTAGCATCTGTTTGATGCTATAGCTTATATAAATATATTCTGTAAATCCATAAGGGCATACACATTTCAAAGATTGATAGAAAATATTCATATTTATTTTATGGTGGTTCTAAATCAGGGCTCTCCAACCCTGTTCCTGGAGAGGTACCGTCCTGTAGGTTTTCCCTCCAACCCTAATCTAGCACCATGATTCGAATAACTACCTGGTTGATAAGCTGAATGAGGTTAGTTATAACTGGGGTTGGAGTGAAAACCTACAGGACATAGCTCTCCAGGAACAGGGTTGGAGACCCCTGTTCTACATGGTCTGAGCCACACTGGCTGCGTTTACACAGGCAGTCCAATTCTGATATTTTTTCCACTAATTGGTCTTAATCACATCAGATCTTTTTTTCAGAACTGATCTGATTGGCCAAAAGACCAATTAGTGAAAAAAAGATCAGAATTGGGATGCCTGTGTAAACGCAACCATTATCCTTGCTTCGGTACACTGGCAATTGTGTTCGGCATGGTGGGCTGGGGAAGCTGAGACTCTTTGTGCTCATGGCAATGGGCTTGTTCTGTCTGCGGTGAACGGCCAGCTGGATAAGACTCTGCCAAAAGTGGTGTAGGGGTTCTTAACCACCAACTATTTGGTCCTCTTGCGGAAGATTTCCTGGTGCTGCACGTCTCCTGGAAATACATGGTTGTGGTGTTAGCATTTTACACTTTTTGTGGAAGAGACGTAGGGCAACACACCTTTGTTGGTAACGGTATCAACCGAATGGGACCGGCTAGTGTATTGTTTAGGGACAATGAGGGGACATTGGGAGCTGCTTTTGAGAAGAAAGATCAGTCAACAAAGTGAATTGTCTGGGGGTCTAAAGAAGGTGTGAGAAGTCTTTGGAAGGCAGTTCTTACACAGTATGAATTGTTGTGTATGGGAGGTTGAGGAGAAATGGAACCTTAATCGCTCTCATACACAACAATACATTTACTGTCTAAACACAACCCTGCACAACCAAAAACCCCTTCCTCATCTCAAAGTACTGTCTGTAAACTTCCCCCCAAGCCCATTGACTTTGACAGATCATTCTGGTCAATAGTAGCCCATTGCATGGCATTTTTGTAGACATGTCTTTGTATTGTGTTTAAGATAATCTACAGAGAGGAGAATGAGGTGGTTGTGTCATTACTGTTGTAGTCTTGATTTTATACCTTTCAGTGTCCCTCACGGGTTTCTGTCCATCAGTCTTGTTGTGCTCCATAACCGCAAGGCGTGTCTCCTCCCTCATGCTTGTGTACCCAAAATGACCCCCCGCTTTGGGGTATTTATCAGCAGGGCACTGTGGAATGACTCCAGATAACCTGAGTTTTACTAAAAGTAAAGATTAAAAGAGAAGGGGTAGACTAAATTGATTACATGGTCTGGAAGGTTCTCTGTAGTCCCCAGGCTACATCTAACCACCTGTAACCCCATAACACAAATCATACAAACTCTACCCAATTCATGATTATACCATGCTTAATGTAAATTGAGCTATACTACATGACCAAAAGTATGTGGACACCTGCTCGTGTGAACATCTCATTCCAAAATCATGGGCATTAATATGGAGTTGGTCCCCCCCTTTTGCTGCTATAACAGCCTCCACTCTTCTGGGAAGGCTTTCCACTAGATGTTGGAACATTGCTGCGGGGATTTGCTTCCATTCAGCCTCAAGAGCATTAGTGAGGTCGGGCACTGATGTTGGGCGATAAGGCCTGGCTCGCAGTCGGTGTTCCAATTCATCCCAAAGGTGTTTGATGGGGTTGAGGTCAGGGCTCTGTGCAGGCCAGTCAAGTTCTTCCACACTGATCTCAAAAAAACATTTCTGTATGGACCTCACTTTGTGCACAGGGGCATTGTCATGCTGAAACAGAAAAGGGCCTTCCCCAAACTGTTGCCACAAAGTTGGAAGCACAGAATCATCTAGAATGTCATTGTATGTTGTGGTCCTCTGTAGCTCAATTGGTAGAGCATGGCGCTTGTAACGCCAGAGTAGTGGGTTCGATCCCTGGGACCACCCATACGTAAAAATGTATGCACACATGACTGTAAGTCGCTTTGGATAAAAGCGTCTGCTAAATGGTATATTATTATTATTATTATTATTATTATTATTATTATTATTATTATTTATTATTATTATTATGTTGTAGCGTTGAGATTTCCCTTCACTGGAACTAAGGGGCCTTGCCTGAACCATGAAAAACAGCCCCAGACCATTATTCCTCCTCCACCAAACTTTACAGTTGGCACTATGCATTCGGGCAGGTAGCGTTCTCCTGGCATCCGCCAAACCCAGATTCGTCCGTCGGACTGCCAGATGATGAAGCGTGATTCATCACTCCAGAGAACGCGTTTCCACTGCTCCAGAGTCCAATGGCGGTGAGCTTTACACCACTCCAGCCGACTCTTGGCATTGCGTATGGTGATTTTAGGCTTGTGTGCAGCTGCTTGGCCATGGAAACCCATTTCATGAAGCTCCCGACGAACAGTTATTGTGCTGACGTTGCTTCCAGAGGCAGTTTGGAACTCAGTAGTGAGTGTTGCAACCGATGACAGGCGATTTTTACTCGCTACGCATAAATTGCAAACAATTCTAAAAACATGTTTGGCTTTAATTATGGGGTATTGTGTGTAGATGGTTGAGAAAAAAAATCAATTTAATCAATTTTGAATTCAGGCTGTAACACAACAAAATGTGGAATAATTCAAGGGATATGAAGACACTGTAGGTGTTCCCAGGTGGGATAGGGCACGATCAGCTTCTTTTGTTTTGTTGACGTTGAGGCAGAAGTTATTTTCCTGGCACCACTCCGCCAGGGCCTTCACCTCTTCCCTGTAGGATCAGCATGGCAGAGGTTGCCTACCCTCGCCACCTGGGATTCGGCCCATCAGGAAGTCTAGGACCCAGTTGCACAGGGAGGGGTTCAGACCCAGGGCCCCGAGCTTAATGATGAGCTTGGAGGGCACTATGGTGTTGAAAGCACAGCTGTAGTTGATGAACAACATTTTCAGGTATTCCTCTTGTCCAGGTGGGATAGGGCGGTGTGCAGTGCAATGGTGATTGTGTCATCCATGGATCTTTTGGGGCGGTATGCAAATTGTAGTTGTTCTAGGGCAGTGGTTCCCAAACTTTTTATAGTCCCTTACCCTTTCAAACATTTAACCTCCAGCGTACCCCCTCTAGCACCAGGGGCAGCGCACTCTCAAATGTTCTTTTTTTGCCATCATTGTAAAGCCTGCCACACACACACACTATACGATACATTTATTAAACATAAGAATGAGTGTGAGTTTTTGTCACAACCCGGCTCGTGGGAAGTTACATAGAGCTCTTACAGGACCAGGGCACAAATAATAATATAATATAATAATCAATACTTTTGCTCTTTAGTTATCCATCTTCCGTATAAAACCTTATTTGTTCATCAAAAATTGTGAATAACTCACCACAGGATGCACATAACTTTGCAATGTTGGGTTGTATTGGAGAGTCTCAGTCTTAAATCATTTTCCACACACAGTCTGTGCCTGTATTTAGTTTTCATGCTAGTGAGGGCCGAGAATCCACTCTCACATAGGTACGTGGTTGCAAAGGGCATCAGTGTCTTAACAGCACGATTTGCCAAGGCAGGTTACTCTGAGCGCAGCCCTATCCAGAAATCTGGCAGTGGCTTCTGGTTACATTAAATTTTCACAGATCCGCTTGTTGCAATTTCGATGAGGCTCTCTTGTTCCGATATCGGTAAGTGGACTGGAGGCAGGGCATGAAAGGGATAACGGATCCAGTGGTTTGTGTCGTCCGTTTCGGGGAAAGTACCTGCGTAATTGCGCACCCAGCTCGCTCAGGTGCTTCTCTATATCACATTTGACATTGTCCGTAAGCTTGAGTTCATTTGCACACAAAATATCATACAATGACGGAAAGACCTGTGTGTTGTCCTTGTTAATGCAGACAGAGAAGAGCTCCAACTTCTTAATCATAGCCTCAATTCTGTCCCGCACGTTGAATATAGTTGCGGAGAGTCCCTGTAATCCTAGATTCAGATCATTTAGGTGAGAAAAAAACATCACTCAGATAGGCCAGTCGTGTGAGAAACTCGTCATCATGCAAGCGGTCAGACAAGTGAAAATTATGGTCAGTAAAGAAAACTTTAAGCTCGTCCCTCAATTCAAAACAACGTGTCAATACTTTGCCCCTTGATAACCAGCTCACTTCTGCATGTTGTAAAAGCGTTACATGGTCGCTGCCCATATCATTGCATAATGCAGAAAATACACGAGAGTTCAGGGGCCTTGCTTTAACAAAGTTAACCATTTTCACTGTAGTGTCCAAAACGTCTTTCAAGCTGCCAGGCCTTCCCTTGGCAGCAAGAGCCCCTCGGTGGATGTTGCAGAGTACCCAAGTGGCGTCGGGAGCAACTGCTTGCACTCGCGTTACCACTCCACTATGTCTCCCTGTCATGGCTTTTCGCGCCATCAGTACAGATACCAACACATCTTGACCACCAAAATCCATTTATAATATAATATAATATAATAATATAATAATAATATAATATAATATGCCATTTAGCAGACGCTTTTATCCAAAGCGACTTACAGTCATGCGTGCATACATTTTTGTGTATGGGTGGTCCCGGGGATCGAACCCACTACCTTGGCGTTACAAGCGCCGTGCTCTACCAGCTGAGCTACAGAGGACCACATTTGATGTCACAAAGCTGGCCAGTACCTAAAGAAATATATTCTCCTGTTGTCCTGGTTTCCAGTGGTTTGCAGAAGAGGATGTCTTCCTTAATTGACCCCCCCCATAAACGTAACGGACATATATCAGGAGCAGTGCCAGGCCCGCCACGTCTGCTGACTCATCCAGCTGTAACGCATAGAATTCACTGGTTTGTATGCGAAGCAGTAATTGTTTCAAAACAAAATCTCCTGCCATGTCACTGATGCGTCGTGAAACAGTGTTGTTTGATGAAGGCATTGTCTGTATAGTTTTTTGGGGGGGCCTTTTCCCCCAGCATTGTCCCAGCCATATCCGCGGCAGCAGGAATAATGAAGTCCTCCACAATAGTATGGGTCTTGCCTGTCCCAGCCACTTGGTAGCTCACCATATAAGACGCTTCTAGACCCTTCTTTATTAATGGTATCTGTTGCTTTTATACATGTCTTACTACTCGAAAGTTGTCTTAATTCTCGCTCAACAAACTCCTGTGGCATATTTTTCAAATTGGCATGTTTCGTTTCAAATTGTCTGCGCAAGAGTGAAGGTTTTCATCGAGTTGTGAGTTGTACTTTTGCACATATAACACACCGTGGCTAAGGAAAGGCACTACTCCCAATATAAGTGGACCCCAAATACACTGCTCAAAAAAATTAAGGGAACACTTAAACAACACAATGTAACTCCAAGTCAATCACACTTCTGTGAAATCAAACTGTCCACTTAGGAAGCAACACTGATTGACAATACATTTCACATGCTGTTGTGCAAATGGAATAGACAACAGGTGGAAATTATAGGCAATTAGCAAGACACCCCAATAAAGGAGTGGTTCTGCAGGTGGTGACCACAGACCATTCTCAGTTCCTATGCTTCCTGGCTGATGTTTTGGTCACTTTTGAATGCTGGCGGTGCTTTCACTCTAGTGGTAGCATGAGACAGAGTCTACAACCCACACAAGTGGCTCAGGTAGTGCAGCTCATCCAAGATGGCACATCAATGCGAGCTGTGGCAAGAAGGTTTGCTGTGGTTGTCAGCGTAGTGTCCAGAGCATGGAGGCGCTACCAGGAGACAGGCCAGTACATCAGGAGACGTGGAGGAGGCCGTAGGAGGGCAACAACCCAGCAGCAGGACCGCTACCTCTGCCTTTGTGCAAGGAGGAGCAGGAGGAGCACTGCCAGAGCCCTGCAAAATGACCTCCAGCAGGCCACAAATGTGCATGTGTCTGCTCAAACGGTCAGAAACAGACTCCATGAGGGTGGTATGAGGACCCGACGTCCACAGGTGGGGGTTGTGCTTACAGCCCAACACCGTGCAGGACGTTTGGCATTTGCCAGAGAACACCAATATTGGCAAATTCGCCACTGGCGCCCTGTGCTCTTCACAGATGAAAGCAGGTTCACACTGAGCACATGTGACAGACGTGACAGAGTCTGGAGACGCCGTGGAGAACGTTCTGCTGCCTGCAACATCATCCAGCATGACCGGTTTGGCGGTGGGTCAGTCATGGTGTGGGGTGGCATTTCTTTGGGGGGCCGCACAGCCCTCCATGTGCTCGCAAGAGGTAGCCTGACTGCCATTAGGTCCCGAGATGAGATCCTCAGACCCCTTGTGAGACCATATGCTGGTGCGGTTGACCCTGGGTTCCTCCTAATGCAAGATAATGCTAGACCTCTTGTGGCTGGAATGTGTCAACAGTTCCTGCAAGAGGAAGGCATTGATGCTATGGACTGGCCCGCCCATTCCCCAGACCTGAATCCAATTGAGCACATCTGGGACATCATGTCTCGCTCCATCCACCAACGCCACGTTGCACCACAGACTGTCCAGGAGTTGGCGGATGCTTTAGTCCAGGTCTGGGAGGAGATCCCTCAGGAGACCATCCGCCACCTCATCAGGAGCATGCCCAGGCGTTGTAGGGAGGTCATACAGGCACGTGGAGGCCACGCACACTACTGAGCCTCATTTTGACTTGTTTTAAGGACATTACATCAAAGTTGGATCAGCCTGTAGTGTGGTTTTCCACTTTAATTTTGAGTGTGACTCCAAATCCAGACCTCCATGGGTTGCTAAATTTGATTTCCATTGATAATTTTTGTGTGATTTTGTTGTCAGCACATTCAACTATGTAAAGCGAAAAGTATTTAATAAGATTATTTCATTCATTCAGATCTAGGATGTGTTATTTTAGTGTTCCCTTTATTTTTTTGAGCAGTGTAGAACGACTGATGCTAGCGTTGGATGTGCCGGTGGAAGCAGAACAACGTGTGTCGTCGACAGGTGCAGTACTACCAGTAGATTTGGTATGTCTATGGACGCGGGCCGTACCTTTTTAAACCATTTATCCATTTTCTAGCAAACGGAATGAGCAGCAGCTACGTTAGTGGAATTCCCACGAGAGAGTAACGGTTAATGTGATTGGATGTTAATTATTTGACCAGGCTACCTGTATTTGACGTTGTGTTGTTATTTCGCTGAACACTAGATGGTTAAATTTTATTTTTGGAAGTGAAACGAGGCTACTACTAACATCACCCAAATGTATAGCCCAGTTGGAAAATCTAAATGGACTGTTTGAAAATGTGAATCACATTTTTATTTGGCGTAACCCTCCGACGGCATTCCCCAGTTTGGGAATAGCCGGTCCAGGGTGTCGGGCAAGGTGGAGGTGATATGGTCCTTGTATAGACTCTCATTTAGTTCAGTTACCTAAGCTTGCTTGGATATACGTGGTGGACATCTTGAAGCAAGTGTGGACAACAGACTGGGACAGGGAGAGGCTGAATATGTCCATAAACACTCCAGATCTGGAGCCCTCAGTCCTCGTGAGCGGCGGGATCCCACGACGTCCACGTTGTGTTGTTTTCCTCGAAGCGTGGTCAAAGAATGTGTTAAGTTTGTCTGGCAGTGAGGCGTTGTCTCGTTTCAGAGAGAAAAGCTTTAAATAACTGGAAGATAATTAGCATCTAAGCTACTTACAGAATGGAGGGTAGTTATAGGAGTTGAAAAGGTTTGATACAGAGAAAGGATATGTCCAAAATGGCACCCTATTCCCTGTATAGTTCACTACTTTTGACCAGGGTGGCTGTAAAAGGGCATAGAATGGTGGCTTGGGTAGTGGTGGGAAATTAGGTCCGTCCTGTTAAACGGTCCAGCAAACACGGTTGCAGAAGACAAAAGGTTCCACGTGGAGAGGGCACTGAGGGAAGCAGAGGACCAGTTACTGTAGATGTAATTTATTGGTTGCGTAAACAACGTTTTGCAAGTGTTACAGCAGGTGCAGTGAAATGCTTATGTTTCTAGCTCCAACACTGCAAGTAGTCACGGTTACTAGCCGGCTACCACCCGGTACTCAACCCTGCACCATAGAGTCATTGAATACTGGTCACGTTAATAATGTTTACATACTGTTTTACCCACTTCATATGTATGTATATATACTGTATTCTAGTCATGGTTCATCCTATATAACTACTGCTGAACACACTTTTTCTATTCATATACTGTCCATACTATCAATAGACACCATTTTATATATACATATATATATATATTCCGGACTCTGACATTGCCTGCGCTGATATTTATTAATTTCTTTTTTTTTTACTTTTTGGATTATGTATGTATTGTTTTGTATTGTTAGTTATTATTACTGCACTGTTGGAGCTGGAAACACAAGCATTTCACTGCACCTGAGAGAACATCTGCAAATATGTGTACGCCACCAATAAACTTTTATTTGATTAGAATGTCTCGCAAATACACAAATAATAAAAAAAAATGACAGAACGGGTCCAATTAACGATAGAGTAGATATATTAATAATAATATATACCATTTAGCAGATGTTTTTTTCCAAAGCGACTTACAGGCATGCGTTTTATACGTAAGGGTGGTCCCAGGAATTGAACTCATTTTGACTCGTGTTCCGTGGGCCTACATGTGAATTTGCGGGGCACAACAAACAATAAACCAAGGCGAGCGTCACACCGATCTTCTCCTGAAATTCACTTTCCCCTCCGTGTCTCATTCACTAAATTGCATTGAAAAAGAAATGTGATCTCTGGTTAAAGATTGAGTTTTGATGTCCGTTCGAGTACTCATGCCCATCACTGTGTCTCAAACTCAGGTCAGTAATAATCACTACATCACTGTATCTCGAACTCAGGTCAGGCTATCTAGCTGACAGCCCTGTGTCCCAAACTCAGGTCAGGCTATCTAGCTGACAGCACTGTCTCAAACTCAGGTGGCCTGTCAGCCCCACCCTCTGGCCTGTCAGCCCCACCCCCTGGCCTGTCAGCCCCACCCCCTGTCTTGTCAGTCCCACCCCTGGCCTGTCAGCCCCACCCCCTGGCCTGTCAGCCCCACCCCCTGGCCTGTCAGCCCCACCCCCTGGCCTGTCAGTCCCACCCCCTGGCCTGTCAGTCCCACCCCCTGGCCTGTCAGCCCCACCCCCTGGCCTGTCAGTCCCACCCCCTGGCCTGTCAGCCCCACCCCCTGGCCTGTCAGCCCCACCCCCTGGCCTGTCAGCCCCACCCCCTGGCCTGTCAGCCCCACCCCCTGGCCTGTCAGTCCCTCCCCCTGGCCTGTCAGCCCCACCCCCTGGCCTGTCAGCCCCACCCCCTGGCCTGTCAGTCCCACCCCCTGGCCTGTCAGTCCCACCCCCTGGCCTGTCAGCCCCACCCCTTCCTTACACACACAGAAACAGAGAGCGAGAAAAAGAGAATCTGCACAGATTCTGTCAGACCTGGGCCCTGACAGTAAATCTCAGAAAGACAAAAATAATGGGGTTCCAAAAAAGGTCCAGTTGCCAGGACCGCGAATACAAGTTCCATCTAGACCCCGTTGCCATAGAGCTCACCAAAAACTATACATACATCGGCCTAAACATCAGACCCCGTTGCCATAGAGCTCACCAAAAACTATACATACATCGGCCTAAACATCAGACCCCGTTGCCATAGAGCTCACCAAAAACTATACATACATCGGCCTAAACATCAGACCCCGTTGCCATAGAGCTCACCAAAAACTATACATACATCGGCCTAAACATCAGACCCCGTTGCCATAGAGCTCACCAAAAACTATACATACCTCGGCCTAAACATCAGACCCCGTTGCCCTAGAGCTCACCAAAAACTATACATACCTCGGCCTAAACATCAGACCCCGTTGCCCTAGAGCTCACCAAAAACGATACATACCTCGGCCTAAACATCAGACCCCGTTGCCCTAGAGCACTCCAAAAACGATACATACCTCGGCCTAAACATCAGCGCCACAGGTAACTTCCACAAAGCTGTGAACGATCTGAGAGACAAGGCAAGAAGGGCCTTCTATGCCATCAAAAGGAATATAAAATTCGACATACCAATTAGGATCTGGCAAAAAATACTTGAATTAGATGGAAACTGAGCTGCACTTCCTAACCTAATGCCAAATGTATGACCATATTAGAGACACATATTTCCCTCAGATTACAGAGATCCACAAAGAATTTGAAAAAACTAAACAAATCCAATTAGGATAAACTCCCTTATCTACTGGGTGAAAAACCACAGTGTGCCATCACAGCTGCAATATTTGTGACCTGTTGCCACAAGAAAAGGGCAACCAGTGAAGAACAAACACCATTGTAAATACAACCCATATTTATGTTGATTTATTTTCCCATTTGTACATTAACTATTTGCACATTGTTACAACACTGTATATAGACATAATATGACATTTGAAATATCTTTATTCTTTTGGAACTTCTGAGTGTAATGTTTACTGTTAATATTTATTGTTTATTTCACTTTTGTTTACTATCTACTTCACTTGCTTTGGCAATGTTAACACACGTTTCCCATGCCAATAAAGCCCTTAAAATTAAAATTGAATTGAGAGAGAGAGAGAGAGAGAAAACATCAATCTGCAGCATGACCATAGTGGGCTTAGCCTGCAGCCAGGGGTGTGGCCTGCAGCCAGGGGTGTGGCCTGCAGCCAGGGGTGTGGCCTACAGCCAGGGGTGTGGTCTACAGCGCTGGTGCTACAGTTTAGTCGGCTGGCTCACCGTACAGGGCTGGTGGTTTGGAAGATAAGGAGCTACTGCTGCTGCTACTGGGGTTAAGGGCTGGTTTCAGTGAAAGGCACAGAGCTAAAACGGTAAGGAGGATCCTGTTTTACTCTCTCTGGCTGGAAGGACCTCGTCAGGGGAGAGAGAGGGAAGGCAGTAGAGGTTGAACACTTCAGACCTACCATAGAAGGTTTAAGTCGAGAGGACAGTTTTAGTGTGTGAAGTATATGGGTTTGGGAGGAGAGGTTTAGAGTTTTAGTGTGTGAGAGTTGGGCTGTGGTTTGGGAGGAGAGGTTCAGAGTTTTAGTGTGTGAGAGTTGGGCTGTGGTTTGGGAGGAGAGGTTCAGAGTTTAGTGTGTGAGAGTTGGGCTGTGGTTTGGGAGGAGAGGTTCAGAGTTGAAAAGCAGAAATACCTTATTTACATAAGTATTCAGACCCTTTGCAAAGAGACTCAAAATTGAGCTTGTGCATCCTGTTTCCATTGATCATCCTTGAGATGTTTCTACAACTTGATTGGAGTCCACCTGTGGTAAATTCAATTGATTGGACATGATTTGGAAAGGCACACACCTGTCTATATAAGGTCCCACAGTTGACAGTGCATGTCAGAGCAAAAACCAAGCCATGAGGTCGAAGGAATTGTCCGTAGATTGTGTTGAGGCACAGATCTGGGGAAGGGCACCAAAAAATGTCTGCAGCATTGAAGGTCCCCAAGAACACAGTGGCCTTCATCAATGTTAAATGGAAGAAGTTTGGAACCACCAAGACTCTTCCTAGAGCTGGCCGCCCGGCCAAATTGAGCAATCGGGGGAGAAGGGCCTTGGTCAGGGAGGTGACCAAGAACCCGATGGTCACTCTGACAGAGCTCCAGAGTTCCTCTGTGGAGATGGGAGAACCTTCCAGAAGGACAACCATCTCTGCAGCACTCCACCAATCAGGCCTTTATGGTAGAGTGGCCAGACAGAAGCCACTCCTCAGTAAAAGGCACATGACAGCCCGCTTGGAGTTTGCCAAAAGGCACCTAAAGGACTCTCAGACCATGAGAAACAAGATTCTCTGGTCTGATGAAACCAAGATTGAACTCTTTGGCCGGAATGCCAAGTGTCACATGTGGAGGAAACCTGGCACCATCCCTACGGTGAAGCATGGTAGTGGCAACATCATGCTGTAGAGATGTTTTTCAGCGGTAGGGACTGGGAGACTAGTCAGGATCGAGGCAAAGATTAACGGAGCAAAGTACAGAGAGATTCTTGATGAAAACCTGCTCCAGAGCGCTCAGGACCTCAGACTGGGGCGAAGGTTCACCTTCCAACAGGACAACGACCCTAAGCACAGAGCCAAGACAACGCAGGAGTGGCTTCGGGACAAGTCTCTGAATGTCCTTGAGTGGCCCAGCCAGAGCCCGGACTTGAACCTGATCGAACATCTCTGGAGAGACCTGAAAATAGCTGTGCAGTGACGCTCCCCATCCAACCTGACAGAGCTTGAGAGGATCTGCAGAGAAGAATGGGAGAAACTCCCCAAATACAGGTGTGCCAAGCTTGTAGCGTCATACCCAAGAAGACTCAGTGCTGTAATCACTGCCAAAGGTGCTTCAACAAAGTACTGAGTAAAGGGTCTGAATACTTATGTAAATGTGATAATTCCATTGTTTTTTTATACATTTGCAGAAATGTCAAAAAAACTGTTTTTGCTTTGTCATTATGGGGTACTGTGTGTAGATTGATGAGGGAAAACAAAAATGTTATACATTTTAGAATAAGGCTGTAACGTTACAAAATGTGGAAAAACTTTAAGGGGTCTGAATACTTTCCGAATGCACTGCATGCTACAGTGTGTCCTAATAGTGTTGTCAGCACCGCTGTCTGAACACGTCCTAATACGGAATGAATGGAGTTTAATGAACTGTTTGAATATAAATAGGTGACAAACACGTGTCATTACGTCAGGGTTCTCTGCTCTTACACTCACTAATGCCCTCCTCTCTCTCTCTCTCTCTCTCTCTCTCTCTCTCTCTCTCTCTCTCTCTCTCTCTCTCTCTCTCTCTCTCTCTCTCTCTCTCTCTCTCTCTCTCTCTCTCTCTCTCTCTCTCTCTCTCTCTCTCTCTCTCAGGGAAACGTTTGTATTTCCAAAGTAAAATAAACAAAAGTGAGATGACAAAAAACAATTACAAATGAACAGTAAACATTGCGCTCACAAAGGTTTTCAAAATGATACACATTTCAAGTGATACAGTATATTATCAGATTCTCTCTCTCTAACTGATAAGGCAAGGCAGCATGTGACATTGCAACATATTGAATGAATGCTTGTGGCTCATCTCTCAGAGAAGAGGACACAGAGAACAACTTGTCTTTAACTGCTGATACATAGTCTGTTTCCCAAATGGCTTTTGACCATGGTCCATAGGGCTCTGGTCAAAAGTAGTGCACTAAATAGGGTGCCATTTGGGATGTGGGTTTAGCTAGGCTAAACACAACCCCGACCCCATGACATGACATTTACATGATGTTACAGACCTACAGCCGGTTTACTTTATGTGCATCCCAAACGGCACCCTGTTCTCTTCACAGTGCACTACTTTTGACCAGCGGTTCTGGTTAAAAGTAGTGCACTATATAGGGAATAGGGTACCATTTGGGACTCTGAATTTTCACCTTATTTGTCTGAAAGGGCAGTTTGTTGTAATTCATTTAAATGGTATTGACATGCAAATGATCTCATTGTTTCTAAACCTAATAATACGCCTAAAGTTGTTTCACTGCTTGGGTTCCTCCGCTGTTTGACAAACACACCCCAAACACCCTGCAGTGTTGCTGCATGTTGTTTTAACAAGTTAATTATGGGTGATTCAAGTTATTTTGTTATCAACCCTTTCAGCACCATGTATTGCAGTAACATGACTATATCTGAAATAATGAACCAGATAAAAAAATATATATAGTACCAGATAAAAGTTTGGACACACCTACTCATTCCAGGGTTTTTCTTAATTTTTACTATTTTCTACATTGTAGAATAATAGTGAAGACATCAAAACTATGAAATAACACATATGGAATCATGTAGTAACCAAAAAAGTGTTAAACAAATCAAAATATATTTTATATTTGAGATTCTTCAAAGTAGCCACCCTTTCCCTTGATGACAGCTTTGCACACTCTTGGCATTCTCTCAACCAGCTTCACCTGGAATGCTTTTCCAACAGTCTTGAAGAAGTTCCCACATATGCTTAGCACTTGTTTGCTGCTTTTCCTTCAATCTGCGGTCCAACTCATCCCAAACCATCTCAATTGGGTTGAGGTTGGGGGATTGTGGAGGCCAGGTCATCTGACGCAGCACTCCATCACACTCCTTCTTGGTCAAATAGCCCTTACACAGCCTGGAGGTGTGTTTTGTGTTCGGCCATTGTTCCTTTACTCAGTGGGGGTCTCAACTTAATGTTGAGAGTTAGAATAGTAGAATACACAAGGTGCAATTTTGATATTTGGTCGCATCAGCAGTTTTTCTCTTATGTCAGTCACTGACAGTCACTCAATTAGTCCATGTCAGCAAAACAAATTTAGATTGGTAAATTAGTTTAGCTAGCTATCTAAACTTGTAATCATGGTTGGGGGGGACGACAACAACATTTCACTTAGGTCCCCCCAAAAGGCCGGCTCTGACTCCATGTGTGGTTATGGATGTGGGAACGCAGACCCGCGAGCCACTAAAGCCCCTCATGATGAGTTCCGATTTTTTGTGGCCCCCACTCCCATCAAAGTTACCCATCCCTGATTTAAATCAATGAAACGGACAGACACGTTTTATTTATTTTTTTACAGGGAATATGAATAAATATGTATTGGTATTGAGCGTGTGGGCAAGACATTTCTGTTTGTTTCAGTATCAAGGGCCAGATACACAGATAGCAGTATTGACCGACATGGTGGTGCACTCAGAAACAGTGGGAATGTGCCAGACGTGAAACTCACAGACACACACACACTCTCTCAGACACACACACACGCACGCACGCACGCACATACACACACACACACACACACACACACACACACACACACGCACACATCGACCCCAGACCTGTTCTTCCGGAGCCAGCCACCTTTGATAGTGATCAATAGCTATTCGAGCAACAGCCAGAAAACCATATCACCTAGAAAACAAAGTCGGGATGCTCTTGATGATGCATCAAAGATAAAGATAACCTGTAAAGGTTCCTGAGGAAGAAGAGGCTTTGTTCTGGTGTGAGAGGACCATGTGATGTGGACACCGAGGAACTTGAAGCTCTCGACCCTCTCCTCTGTGTCGATGTGGATGGGGGGGGTGTGCACCCCCTGTTTTTCCCGTACTCCACGATCAGCTCATTGGTCTTGCTGACGTTGAGGGAGAGGTTGTTGTCCTGGCACCACACTGGTGCCAGGTCTCTGACCTCCTCCCTGTAGGCTCTCTCGCGCCGTTGGTGATCAGGCCCACCACCGTCGTGTCGTCAGCAAACTTGATGATGATGGAGTTGGAGTCATGCGTGGTAGACGGGGAGGGGGAGCCTACTCTCACCTACCCTTTTTCCACATTTTGTTACGTTACAGCCTTATTCTAAAATTGATTAAATAAATAGAAATCCTCAGCAATCTACACACAATACCCCATAATGACAAAGCGAAAAACATTTTTTTGTTGTTGAAATTTAGCTAATTTATAAAAAATTATAAAAAATAAAAAACTGAAATACCTTATTGACATAAGTATTCCAACCCTTTGCTATGATACTCAAAATTTTGCTCAGGTGCATCCTGTTTCCATTGATCATCCTTGAGATGTTTCTACAACTTGATTGGAGTCCACCTGTGGTAAATTCAATTGATTGGACATGATTTGGAAAGGCACACACCTGTCTATATAAGGTCCCACTGTTGACAGTGCATGCTCCGAGACAGGATTGCGTCGAGGCACAGATCTGGGGAAGGGTACCAAAAAATGTCTGCAGCTTTGAAGGTCCCCAAGAACACAGTGCCCTCCATCATTCTTAAATGGAAGAAGTTTAGAACCACCAAGACTCTTCCTAGAGCTGGCCCACCGGCAAAACTGAGCAATCTGGGGAGAAGGGCCTTGGTCAGAGAGGTGACCAAGAACCCGATGGTCACTCTGACAGAGCTCTAGAGTTCCTCTGTGGAGATGGGAGAACCGTCCAGAAGGACAACCATCTCTGCAGCACTCCACCAATAAGGCCTTAATGGTAGAGTGGCCAGACGGAAGCCACTCCTCAGACCATGAGAAACAAGATTCTCTGGTCTGATGAAACCAAGATTTAACTCTTTGGCCTGATTGCCAAGTGTCACATCTGGAGGAAACCTGGCACCATCTCTACGGTAAAGCAATGTGGTGGCAGCATCATGCTGTGGGGATGTTTTTCAGTGGCAGGGACTGGGAGACTAGTCAGGATCGAGGCAAAGATGAATGGAGCAAAGTACAGAGAGATCCTTGATGAAAACCTGCTCCAGAGCGCTCAGGACCTCAGACTGGGGCGAAGGTTCACCTTCCAACAGGACAACGACCCTAAGCACACAGCCAAGACAACGCAGGAGTGGCTTCGGGATAAGTCTCTGAATGTCCTTGAGTGGCCCAGCCAGGGCCCGGACATGAACCCAATCTAACATCTCTGGAGAGACCTGAAAATAGCTGTGTACATTTACAAAATATTCTAAAAACCAGTTTTTGGTTTGTCATCATGGGGTGTTGTCTGTAGATTGGGGGAAAAAACAATTTAATCCATTTTAGAATAAGGCTGTAACATAACAAAATGTGGAAAAAGTCAAGGGGTCTGAATACTTTCCGAATGCACTGTATACAGAAACTACTCCACAATAGAATCTATACAGAAACTAGTCCAGGATAGAATCTATACAGAAACCACTCCAGAAAATAATCTATACTGAAACTACTCCAGAATAGAAAACGGTATCACTTCATTTGGATAGCTGCAAATAGAGTGTTTGTAGATGTTCAGTAGATGTTCAATTGACCTTAAACCTAACCCTAATCAAAACCCTAGTAAGCGGTTGGTGAAAAAAATGGGGTGGCAGGTAGCATAGCGGTCAGAGCGTTGGGAGTGTTGGGCAAAGGTTGCTAGTTTGAATCCCTGAGCCGACTAGGTGAAGAAAATCTGTCAATCTGCCCTTGAGCAAGGGACTTAACCCCAGGGTTGCCGTCAATCATGGCTGATCCCTGTCTGTGACCCTACTCTCTGGGGGTGTTTAAGGGGGAGTTGGGATGTGCAAAAAACACATTTCCATTTAACACCTCACACTTGTACATGCATGCAGTGAAGCATTGTAATCACGCAGACTCATTGGGTTATTTTGGTGTACACAAAGTGAGAAAATAGATGTGTTTGTAAAGGAGGAAGCCTCAGTGACTGCACTCACCTGAACTTTACTACTGCTGACAACAGATGGGTCCCCTGAGGGACAGTGAGGTCCAATAATCACATCCTGAGTCCTCACTGGCCATGCTCTGACAATGGATCAATGAGTTGGGCGGCCTCCTCCTTTTCCTCTCTCCCTCCAGGGCTGGTTAACAACATCAATTAAAGAGCTGCTAGGAAACTGGGTCTCTGTTCCAATATTCGCACTAGCATACTTCTTGGAATTAAGCAATGTGTAGGGAATGCATTCTAAATGGAATGCTAGGATGGACAATCTGGATGTTCTGTAGACCTTGTGTTCTGTAGACCTTGTGTTCTGTAGACCTTGTGTTCTGTTGACCTTGTGTTCTGTTGACCTTGTGTTCTGTAGACCTTGTGTTCTGTAGACCTTGTGTTCTGTTGACCTTGTGTTATGTAGACCTTGTGTTATGTAGACCTTGTGTTCTATAGACCTTGTGTTCTGTAGACCTTGTGTTCTGTTGACCTTGTGTTCTGTAGACATTGTGTTCTGTTGACCTTGTGTTCTGTAGACCTTGTGTTCTGTAGACCTTGTGTTCTGTAGACCTTGTGTTCTGTAGACCTTGTGTTCTGTTGACCTTGTGTTCTGTTGACCTTGTGTTCTGTAGACCTTGTGTTCTGTTGACCTTGTGTTCTGTTGACCTTTTGTTCTGTAGACCTTGTGTTCTGTTGACCTTGTGTTCTGTAGATATTGTGTTCTGTTGACCTTGTGTTCTGTAGACCTTGTGTTCTGTTGACCTTGTGTTCTGTAGACCTTGTGTTCTGTAGACCTTGTGTTCTGTAGACCTTGTGTTCTGTAGACCTTGTGTTCTGTACACCTTGTGTTCTGTTGACCTTGTGTTCTGTAGATATTGTGTTCTGTAGACATTGTGTTCTGTAGACATTGTGTAGCAACTAGGGTAGGAGGTACTGGAACAGGGCAGAACAGGCAGAGTGTATAGTCAGGACCAATGTCTCTGCTTTCCCATCCAGCCAGAGGAGCGCCTGATGCCTCATGGGGATGAGACGATGTGAGGAAGAGATCATGTGCCACATCTTCTGAGTGAGATCACATTGGATAGCATTGCACAATGTACACACGCACACTGTATATTGTCTCCCCATGATACGCCCTCTCTACGGGCTCCCAGGCCCTTTCCCAGAGGGCCACAGTCTAACCTCTGACCCCTGCCATAAAAATAGTGTTTTCTTCCTTCAGCATCAGAATTCCGATCTCCTTTATTATTCAAATCAAATCAAATTGTATTGGTCACATACACTTATTTAGCAGATGTTATTGCGGGTGTAGCGAAATGCTTGTGACTTTGAAAGAACAGTGTGGAAAGGAGAGAGAGATAATTAGTAGAGTGATAGAACCTCACGGTTATGTGACTACCCAGAGACAGGGCTTGAACCTCGGGATATGTGACTACCCACAGACAGGGTGTCACGCCCTGGCTCTGGGGACTCTTAATTGTTGAGCCAGGGTGTGGATCTTTCTATGTTATAGTTTTCTATGTTGTGTTCTAGATCGTTTAGTTTCTATGTTGGCCAGGGTGGTTCCCAATCAGAGACAGCTGTAGCTCGTTGTCTCTGATTGGGGACCATATTTAGGCAGCCTGTTGGCACCAGTTTATTGTGGGATCTTGTTCCGTTAAGGTTTGTGTTATTAACCTAGGACTTCACGTTTCGTTTGTTGTTTTGTTCGTGTCAGTACTGAATAAAGTATGTACGCTTATCACGCTGCGCCTTGGTCCGCATCATCTATCGACGATCGTGACACAGGGCTTGAACCTCAGGATATGTGACTACCCAGAGACAGGGCTTGAACCTCAGGATATGTGACTACCCAGAGACAGAGCTTGAACCTCAGGATATGTGACTACCCAGAGACAGGGCTTGAACCTCACGGTTATGTGACTACCCAGAGACAGGGCTTGAACCTCACGGTTATGTGACTACCCAGAGACAGGGCTTGAACCTCACGGTTATGTGACTACCCACAGACAGGGCTTGAACCTCACGGTTATGTGACTACCCAGAGACAGGGCTTGAACCTCACGGTTATGTGACTACCCACAGACAGGGCTTGAACCTCACGGTTATGTGACTACCCAGAGACAGGGCTTGAACCTCACGGTTATGTGACTACCCAGAGACAGGGCTTGAACCTCACGGTTATGTGACTACCCAGAGACAGGGCTTGAACCTCACGGTTATGTGACTACCCAGAGACAGGGCTTGAACCTCACGGTTATGTGACTACCCAGAGACAGGGCTTGAACCTCACGGTTATGTGACAACCCAGAGACAGGGCTTGAACCTCACGGTTATGTGACTACCCACAGACAGGGCTCGAACCTCACGGTTATGTGACTACCCACAGACAGGGCTCGAACCTCACGGTTATGTGACTACCCAGAGACAGGGCTCGAACCTCACGGTTATGTGACTACCCAGAGAGCTACCACTAGACCAGAGATCCGGCACATAATTTAAAGACCCAGTGCAGTCAAAAACATGAATTTCCTGTGTTTTATATATATTTCCACACTATAAGGTTGGAACAATACTGTGAAATTGTGAAAATTATGATAATGCCCATTTGGTGTAAGAGCTGTTTGAAAAGACAGCCAGAAGTTTCAGCCGGTTTTAGTGGGATGGGAGTTTTGACCTGCCTGATGACATCACCAGGCGGTAAATTAGTTAATAGACCAATAAGAAAGAGAGTTACAACCCTCTCTGCCAATAGCAGCTAGTTTTCAGTTTCCCCTCCCCACTCAGACCACTCCCACGGCCCTAGAAAAATTATTCCTTGACAAATTCTTTGCTAACAATCTATTTTTGTTTATTTTTGTACATTTTTATTGAACATAATCACAGTAAGGTACTTAACTGTTACCCAGAAATGATTTGATATTGAGATAAAAATTGTCTGCACTGGACCTTTTAAAGTGTTGAAGACTGAAGGAATGTCTAGTCTGACATGCCATCAGACAACTCTTTCCTTTCATATCGCTGGCTCCTTAAGTTTCCTCACGTAGCCTACAACAAAATCAGTGTTCACACCAATAACAGGAACGCTAATTGTCTCCTAAAAAATAACCAAATCACGTGGTGGCAGGCGTGCGGGCGTGTGTGCGCGCGCTGTAAAGAGCCAAATGCGATTTAGTCTAGACTTACTCAAACTGAGAATGCTGCCTCTCGTAGACGTGGTAATGGTGGATGTTTTTATGTTCCACGTGAGCAGTGAACCTAGACCCGAGGTCAAACTGTTAGCGGGAGATGCGATGACTACATTACGTTAGTGAGCTACTGTTCTTTTCTGACTGGAACACGTTTTGTCTGGTTTGATCTTCTCATCTGTTAGATTTCATTGGATCAAATAAAGTTATGTTGGTTATTAGGAGGCATGGCTTTATAGGTCAGGCTGTTTTGCTTTGGGCTGTTTCGATACCATTTATGTTTCACTTCAGTCTGTTTGACAAACCTTTACTTGCACCAGGCCAATTCCCTTTGTTTCCCCCCCCCCCAACCTGTAAGTGTATGTTTGTCTTTTAGAGGGGTTGGAATGAAGCGGCAGTCTGATTTCACGCACCCGCTCAGTGGCCTTGTGGTTAAAGTGTCTGTCCTGAGATTGGAAGGTTTGTGGGTTCAATTCCCAGTCGCGTCATACCAAACGCTCTAAAAAAATGACTAATTCATGTTTGTTTGTTTGTTTGTTTACTCCAGGTTCAGCGCGGTCAGCACGATGACTGATGGGGACTATGATTACCTCATCAAGCTCCTGGCTCTGGGGGACTCTGGAGTAGGGAAGACTACGTTTCTCTACAGGTAAACACACAACTAGTTATATTACATATGTATTACACTGTCTTCAGAAAGTATTCACACCTTTTTCCACATGTTTTGTTGTGTTACAGCCTGAATTTAAAATGGAGTAAATTGAGATTTTGTGTCACTGACGTACACACAATACCCCTATAATGTCAAAGTGGAATGATGTTTTTAGAAATTGACAAATTAATTAAAAATGAAAAGCTGAAATGTCTTGAGTCAATAAGTATTCAACCCCTTTGATATGGCAAGCCTAAATACATTCAGGAGTAAAAATATGCTTAACAAGTCACATAAGTTGCATAGACTCACTGTGTGTGCAATAACAGTGTTTAACATGATTTTTTGAATGACTACCTCATCTCTGTACCCCATACATACAATTTCAAACACAGATTCAACCACAAAGACCAGGGAGGTTTTCCAATGCCTTGCAAAGAAGGGCACCTATTGGTAGATGGGTAAAATTTTAAAAAAGCAGACATTGAATATCCCTTTGAGCATGGTGAAGTTGTTAATTACACTTTGGATGGTGTATCAATATACCCAGTCACTACAAAGATACAGGTGTCCTTCTAACTCAGTTGCCGGAGAGGAAGGAAACCGCTCAGGGATTTCATCATGAGGCCAATGGTGACTTTAAAACAGTTACAGAGTTTAATGGCTGTGATAGGAGAAAACAACATTGTAGTTACTCCACAATACTAAACTAAATGACAGAGTGAAAAGAAGGAAGCCTGTATAGAATAAAAACATGCATCCTGTTTGCAATAAGACACTAAAGTAAAACTGCAAAAAATGTGCCAAAGAAATTAACTTTATGTCCTGAATACAAAGCGTTATGTTTGGGGCAAATCCAACACAACACTTCACCAGGACAATGACCTAAAACACAAGGCCAAATCAACACTGGAGTTGCTTACCAAGACGACGTTGAATGTTCCTGGCATAGTTACAGTTTTGACTTAAATTGGCTTCAATATCTATGGCAAGACTTGTAAATTATTGTCTACCAATGATCAACAACCAACTTGACAGAGCTTGAAGAATATATATATATTTTATTTTACAATCCAGGTGTGCAAAGCTTTTAGAGACTGACCCAAAAAGACTCACAGCTGTAATTGCTGCTAAAGGTGATTCTAACATCTATTGACTCAGGGGGTTGAATACTTATGTAAGCAAGATGTTACTGTTTTATTTTTCAAATTTTTATTTTCAAATGTTAGAATTTTCCTTCCACTTTGACATGAGTATTTTATAGACCGTTGACAAAAAAATTCAATTAAATCAATTTTATCCCATCAAAATGTGGAAAAAATAAAGGTGTGTGAATACTTTCTGAAGGCACTATATGCTCTGGAAAAAAATTCCTTTCTCCACAGGTACACAGTATATCATATGTTATTAATATACTGTATATATATATATATATATATATATATATATATATATATATATATATATATATATATATATATATATATATATATATATATCTGTGTATATATATACAGCACCAGTCAAAAGTTTGGACACACCTGCTCATTCAAAAGTTTTTCTTTATTTTTACTATTTTCTACATTGTAGAATAATAGTGAAGACATCAAAACTATGAAATAACACAGATGGAATCATGTAGTAACCAAAAAAGTGTTAAACAAATCAAAATATATTTTTGATTTTTGATTCTTCAAAGTAGCCACCCTTTGCCTTGATGACAGCTTTGCACACTCTTGGCATTCTCTCAACCAGCTTCACCTGGAATGGTTTCCAACAGTCTTGAAGGAGTTCCCACATATGCTGAGCACTTGTTGGCTGCTTTTCCTTCACTCTGCGGTCCAACTCATCCCAAACCATCTCAATTGGGTTGAGGTCGGGGGATTGTGGAGGCCAGGTCATCTGATGTAGCACTCCATCACTCTCCTTCTTGGTCAAATAGCCCTTACACAGCCTGGAGGTGTGTTTTGGGTCATTGTCCTGTTGAAAAACAAATGATAGTCCCACTAAGCGCAAACCAGATGGGATGGCATATCGCTGCAGAATGCTGTGGTAGCCATGCTGGTTACATGTGCCTTGAATTCTAAATAAATCACAGACAGTGTCACCAGCAAAGCACCCCACACCATAGCACCTCCTCCTACATGCTTCACGGTGGGAACCACACATGCGGAGATCATCCATTCACCTACTATTCGTCTCACAAAGACACGGCGGGTGGAACCAAAAATCTCACATTTTGACTCATCAGACCAAAGGACAGATTTCCACCGGTCTAATGTCCATTGCTCGTGTTTCTTGGCCCAAACAAGTCTCTTCTTATTATTACATTTTACATTCATTTTTTGTCATTTAGCAGACGCTCTTATCCAGAGCGACTTACAGTTAGTGAGTGCATACATTTGATTTTTTTTCATACTGGCCCCCCATGCGAATCGAACCCACAACCCTGGCGTTACAAACGCCATGCTGTACCAACTGAGCTACATCCCTGCCGGGGGTAGGGGTTCTTTGCAGCAATTCGACCATGAAGGCCTGATTCACGCAGTCTCCTCTGAACAGTTGATGTTGATGTGTCTGTTACATGAACTCTGTGAAGCATTTATTTGGACTGCAATTTCTTAGGCTGGTAACTCTAATGAATTTATCCTCTGCAGCAGAGGTGACTCTGGGTCTTCCATTCCTGTGGCGGTCCTCATGAGAGGCAGATTCATCATAGCGCTTGATGGTTTTTGCGACTGCTCTTGAAGAAACTTTCAAAGTTCTTGAAATGTTCCGTATTGACTGACCTTCATGTCTTAAAGTAATGATGGACTGTAGTTTCTCTTTGCTTATTTTAGCTGTTCTTGCCATAATATGGACTTTGTCTTTCACCAAATAGGGCTAGCTTCTGTATACCCCCCCTTGTCACAACACAACTGATTGGCTCAAACGCATTAAGAAGAAAAGAAATTCCACAAATTAACTTTTAAGAAGACACCTGTTAAATGAAATGCATTCCAGGTGACTACCTCATGAAGCTGGTTGAGAGAATGCCAAGAGTGTGCAAAGCTGTCACCAAGGCAAAGGGTGGCTATTTGAAGAATATCAAATATAAAATATATTCTGAATTGTTTAACACTTTTTTCGCTACTACATGATTCCATATGTGTTATTTCATAGTTTTGATGTCTTCACTATTATTCTACAATGTAGAAAATAGTAAAAATAAAGAAAATCCCTTGAATGAGTAGGTGTGTCCAAACTTTTGACCGGGTGTGTATATATATATATATATATATTATTCATATATTAAGACTACCTTTCTATACAAGTACTTCCTTGAGCACTTTGCTTTTAATATGTTGATGTGCTGCTTTTAGTGTTTATATGTCCTTTGTTTTGTACAGTTGAAGTCAGAAGTTTATATACACCTTAGCCAAATACATTTAAACTCAGTTTTTCATAATTCCTGACTTTTAATCCTTATAATAATTCCCTGTTTTAGGTCAGTTAGGATCACCACTTTATTTTAAGAATTTGAAATGTCAGAATAATAGTAGAGAATGATTTATTTAAGCTTTTATCACATTCCCAGTGGGTCAGAAGTTTACATACACTCAATTAGTATTTGGTAGCATTGCCTTTAAATTGTTTAATTTGGGTCAAACGTTTTGGGTAGCCTTCCACAAGCTTCCCACATTAAGTTGGGTGAATGTTGGCCCATTCCTCCTGACAGAGCTGGTGTAACTGAGTCAGGTTTTTAGGCATCCTTGCTCGCACACACGTTTTTAGTTCTGCCCACAAATGTTCTATAGGATTGAGGTCAGGGCTTTGTGATGGCCACTCCAATACCTTGACTTTGTTGTCCTTAAGCCATTTTGCCACAACTTTGGAAGTATGCTTGGGGTCATTGTCCATTTGGAAGACCCATTTGCGACCAAGCTTTTTAACTTCCTGACTGATGTCTTGAGATGTTGCTTCAATATATCCACATAATTTTCCTTCCTCATGATGCCAACTATTTTGTATAGTGTACCAGTTCCTCCTGCAGCAAAGCACCCCCACAGCAAAGCACCCCCGTGTTTCACAGTTGGGATGGTGTTCTTCGGCTTGCAAGGTACCCCCTTTTTCCTCCAAACATAACGATGGTCATTATAGCCAAACAGTTCTATTTTTGTTTCATCAGACCAGAGGACATTTCTCCAAAAAGTACGATCTTTGTCCCCATGTGCAGTTGCAAACCATAGTCTGGCTTTTTTATGGAGGTTTTGGAGCAGTGGCTTCTTCCTTGCTGAGCAGCCTTTCAGGTTATGTCGATATAGGTCTCGTTTTACTGTGGATATAGATACTTTTGTACCTGTTTCCTCCAGCATCTTCACAAGGTTCTTTGCTGTTGTTCTGGGATTGATTTGCACTTTATGCACCAAAGTACGTTCATCTCTAGGAGACAGAACACGTCGCCTTCCTGAACGGTATGACGGCTGCGTGGTCCCATGGTGTTTATACTTGCGAACTATTGTTTGTACAGATGAATGTTTTACCTTCAGGCGTTTGGAAATTGCTCCCAAGGATGAACCAGACTTGTGGAGGTCTACAATTTGTTTTCTGAGGACTTGGCTGATTTCTTTTGATTTTCCCATGATGTCAAGCAAAGAGGCACTGAGTTTGAAGGTAGGCCTTGAAATACAGTGGGGAGAACAAGTATTTGATACACTACCGATTTTGCAGGTTTTCCTACTTACAAAGCATGTAGAGGTCTGTAATTTTTATCATAGGTACACTTCAACTGTGAGAGACGGAATCTAAAACAAAAATCCAGAAAATCACATTGTATGATTTTTAAGTAATTCATTTTGCATTTTATTGCATGACATAAGTATTTGATCACCTACCAACCAGTAAGAATTCCGGCTCTCACAGACCTGTTAGATTTTCTTTAAGAAGCCCTCCTGTTCTCCACTCATTACCTGTATTAACTGCACCTGTTTGAACTCGTTACCTGTATAAAAGACACCTGTCCACACACTCAATCAAACAGACTCCAACCTCTCCACAATGGCCAACACCAGAGAGCTGTGTAAGGACATCAGGGATACAATTGTAGACCTGCACAAGGCTGGGATGGGCTACAGGACAATAGGCAAGCAGCTTGGTGAGAAGGCAACAACTGTTGGCACAATTATTAGAAAATGGAAGAAGTTCAAGATGACGGTCAATCACCCTCGGTCTGCGGCTCCATGCAAGATCTCACCTTGTGGGGCATCAATGATCATGAGGAAGGTGAGGGATCAGCCCAGAACTACACAGCAGGACCTGGTCAATGACCTGAAGAGAGCTGGGACCACAGTCTCAAAGAAAACCATTAGTAACACACTACGCCGTCATGGATTAAAATCCTGCAGCGCACGCAAGGTCCCCCTGCTCAAGCCAGCGCATGTCCAGGCCCGTCTGAAGTTTGCCAATGACCATCTGGATGAACCAGAGGAGGAATGGGAGAAGGTCATGTGGTCTGATGAGACAAAAATAGAGCTTTTTGGTCTAAACTCCACTCGCCTTGTTTGGAGGAAGAAGAAGGATGAGTACAACCCCAAGAACACCATCCCAACCGTGAAGCATGGATATGGAAACATCATTCTTTGGGGATGCTTTTCTGCAAAGGGGTCAGGACGACTGCACCGTATTGAGGGGAGGATGGATGGGGCCATGTATCGCGAGATCTTGGCCAACAACCTCCTTCCCTCAGTAAGAGCATTGAAGATGGGTCGTGGCTGGGTCTTCCAGCATGACAACGACCCAAAACACACAGCCAGGGCAACTAAGGAGTGGCTCCGTAAGAGGCATCTCAAGGTCCTGGAGTGGCCTAGCCAGTCTCCAGACCTGAACCCAATAGAAAATCTTTGGAGGGAGCTGAAAGTCCGTATTGCCCAGCGACAGCCCCGAAACCTGAAGGATCTGGAGAAGGTCTGTATGGAGGAGTGGGCCAAAATCCCTGCTGCAGTGTGTGCAACCCTGGTCAAGACCTACAGGAAACGTATGATCTCTGTAATTGCAAACAAAGGTTTCTGTACCAAATATTAAGTTCTGCTTTTCTGATGTATCAAATACTTATGTCATGCAATAAAATGCAAATGAATTACTTAAAAATCATACAATGTGATTTTCTGGATTTTTGTTTTAGATTCCGTCTCTCACAGTTGAAGTGTACCTATGATAAAAATTACAGACCTCTACATGCTTTGAAAGGAATGACCTGCAAAATCGGCAGTGTATCAAATACTTGTTCTCCCCACTGTACATCCACAGGTACACCTCCAATTGACTCAAATTATGCCAATTAGCCTATCAGAAGCTATCAGAATTTTCCAAGCTGTTTATAGGCACAGTCAACTTAGTGTATGTAAACTTCTGACCCACTGGAATTGTGTAATACAGTGAATTATAAGTGAAATAATCTGTCTGTAAACAATTGTTAGAAAAATTACTTGTGTCATGCACAAAGTAGATGTCCTAACCGACTTGCCAAAACTATAGTTTGTAAACAAGAAATTGGTGGAGTGGTTGAAAAACTAGTTTTAATGACTCCAACCTAAGTGTATGTAAACTTCCGACTTCTACTGTAGCTATTAATGGTAATGTATGGATCAGCTGGTGAAAACAAATCCTTCAGGGGATTAATAAAGTATTATCTTACAGGTACACTGACAACAAGTTCAACCCCAAGTTCATCACCACAGTGGGAATAGACTTCAGGGAAAAGAGAGTGGTAAGCACACACACACACACACACACACACACACACACAAAATAGTGGTGAGTATCTTCCTTCCTTCCTTCCTTCCTCTGTCATCAATATCAAAGGGTGGTGAGTATCTTCATGTAGTTTAGGAAAGTTCAATCAGTAAAGCTGGTCAGATTGCTCACTGTAATTTCATACAGTAAGCATGATAGAATTCACAGTTTCCTATTGTTGCTAATTCCAATTGATTACTACTTTATTAATTATTACTGATTACTATTGTTTAAATCCGCTGTATTTCAATTTGCACGTGGCTACATTTTACATTTTAGTCATTTAGCAGACGTTCTTATCCTGAGCGACTTGCGTACATTTTTCACACAGTCTCTTGAGGCATTTCTCGGGGGGCACACACTAGATAATAGGCTAATGGGTTTCTTTACATTACATTTTACATTTAACATTTTAGTCATTTAGCAGACGCTCTTATCCGGATTCTTAATCACTATCAGGAATATTTAGACCCACTGGGCGTATTTGGTTAAGCAATATGTTGTCTTGTGTCATAAACTTTCTTTTGCAGGAAGCTCACAGAGATATATCCCAATCTATTCTCTGTCATAGGCTATGGTTAGCCATTACATGGATAAGTGGCTTGCAAATGTATCTATCTGCCCAAATTCATTGTTACTCATTGGTCACAATCTTAACGTTCTCCACGCATAAACAAATGTTTTTCTGCAAACATTTTTGACATTTTAGGACAGTTCTCCCAATCACAGTTTCATCTTGTATAATGGTTATATTCTCCAGCCCTCCCAATCAGTTTCATCTTGTATAATGGTTATATTCTCCAGCCCTCCCAATCAGTTCCATCTTGTATAATGGTTATATTCTCTAGCCCTCCCAATCAGTTTCATCTTGTATAATGGTTATATTCTCCAGCCTTCCCAATCACAGTTCCATCTTGTATAATGGTTGAAGTCATTGATATTTGGAGCTGTTGTCATTTCTAAATATTGTCCCATGTTCATTGTGTAATTTACTGATGGTCCCTAACTAGCCCCATAGGGATATCGAATGTCAGAGGAGAGGAGAGGAGAGGGGAGGGGAGGGGGAGAGAGAGGAGAGGAGAGGAGAGGGAGAGGAGAGGAGAGGAGAGGAGAGGAGAGGAGAGGAGAGGAGAGGAGAGGAGAGGGAGGGGGGGAGGGGAGGGGGGGAGAGGGAGAGGAGAGGAGAGGAGAGGAGAGGAGAGGAGAGGAGAGGAGAGGAGGAGCTGCGCTGTGGGCAGGATGAAATAAAATCAACCTAAGGGAAGCTGAAACTGTTCCGGTTCCGGTTCCCTTCATTCAGTGACATAATTTTTTTATAATCACAAATCTCAGTTTTGGACGAGACTGACTTTATGACCAGAATTATCCTATTTACACTTTGTAGTCAATTTTGACACTAGAATAAATGTTTCTGACATATCGGTGCCACATCGGCCGTTTTCAAAACGAGGAGTTGCTTTTTAGGGGCAGCCGCTCTTTAAATCCATGACAGGGGGGGGTGAAGCGTGGAGAATCGGTATGCAGCCAGGAAAGGTGTCACCACTTCTCTTCTCTTCATCCGTGTTAAGCTGACTCACTGGGCTGTTCAGACATGGCCAGGGAAGAGGAGGGGAAGGATAGCTGTAAAGTTGAATTAATGGGTGAGGATGAACCTCTGCCACTGTTATGCCATGTGACTATAGTCCTTTTATGACTCCAGCGGCCCAGAATAAAGTAAAATCTCTCATGTCAAAGACAGCCAAAACGTATCACTGTGACACTAAACCGTGAAATGTGCCAGTAGGACCATCAATGAGATGTAATCCTGTGACACAGAAGCAAAGTGAATAATGACGCTGCCTGCTTTTGCATACAGTACCTCAGTGATGGCTTAGTGATACCTCATTGATCCAGAGGCACATGCCCTGCAGACAGACACAGACCATTGCATGTCTAGCCTTAGCTAGGCAAAGAGCAAGAATGCTAATGCTAATATCTCTTTGTAATGTCCATGAATGCAAAATACATGAGAAAACATCCACTGTTTAGGCTAGTGCAGGGTTTCCCAAAGCCGGGCCTCGGAACCCCAAGGGGTGCACATTTTGGTTTTTGACCGTAGCACTACACAGCCGATTCAAATAATCAACATGATCATCAAGCTTTGATCATTTGAATCAGCTGTGTAGTGTTAGGGGCAAAAACCAAAACGTGCACCCCTTGGGTTCCTGAGGACCGGGTTTGGGAAACGCTGGGCTACTCCTTCCCTCATCAAAGTTCCTCTTCTCCCATGCGGACAATGTTTGTCTGAATCCCTATAATGCTGGTAATCTATTTATTTACAATGACCCTGTTTTATCTGTTCATGTCCGTTTTTATCTGTTCATGTCAATTTTGTTCCAGTATTTTCTTTGGATTCTGCAGCAAAACTAATTTTCTCCCGAGGATAATACTGTTTTCTTATACTAAAGTCTATGTTGTACCTCTGTTGATAACAGAACCAGTGGGATGTCAAAACTGTTTTTCTTTCTGTTTATAAAGCTAGGAGCCTGAGTAGCTTAGATCTGTAGATTTAGTGGTTTAGCTAATGTAGATTTAGTGTTTTAGCTAACGTAGATCTGTAGATTTAGTGATTTAGCTAATATAGATCTGTAGATTAGTGGCTTAGCTAACATAGATCTATAGATTTAGTGTTTAGCTAATATAGATCTGTAGATTTAGTGGTTTAGCTAACGTAGATCTGTAGATTTAGTGATTTAGCTAACATAGATCTGTAGATTTAGTGACTTAGCTAACATAGATCTGTAGATTTAGTGATTTAGCTAACATAGATCTGTAGATTTAGTGATTTAGCTAACATAGATCTGTAGATTTAGTGATTTAACTAACGTAGATCTGTAGATTTAGTGACTTAGCTAACATAGATCTGTAGATTTAGTGACTTAGCTAACATAGATCTGTAGATTTAGTGACTTAGCTAACATAGATCTGTAGATTTTGTGATTTAGCTAACATAGATCTGTAGATTTAGTGATTTAGCTAACATAGATCTGTAGATTTAGTGATTTAGCTAACATAGATCTGTAGATTTAGTGACTTAGCTAACGTAGATCTGTAGCTTTAGTGACTTAGCTAACATATATCTGTAGATTTTGTGATTTAGCTAACATAGATCTGTAGATTTAGTGATTTAGCTAACATAGATCTGTAGATTTAGTGACTTAGCTAACATAGATCTGTAGATTTAGTGACTTAGCTAACGTAGATCTGTAGATTTAGTGACTTAGCTAATGTACTATAAATCTGTAGATTTAGTGACTTAGCTAACATAGATCTGTACATTTAGCTAACGTGATGCAGAAAAACAGAATGGAAATTTTATTTTACATTTCAAATCTCTGACATGCAACCTGCACTCGACAGCGACATGGTTTCCCCTGAGAGAAATAACATCTGTCAGATAGTAGCTGATATGAGTGTCTGCTAAATGACGTAAATGTAAATGTAAATGTAGCGGTGCCTCTGCCAGGTGAGTGTATGCGTTTCTCACCCTGTATGTGTCCATGTGTTTTCGGGTGTGTTTCAGGTGTACACAGCGTCGGGCCCCAATGGAACCACAGGGAAAACCTTTAAAGTTCACCTCCAGCTCTGGGATACAGCTGGACAGGAGAGGTACTGGAACTGCATTGGAAAGCATTGCATATAGCTCATAAAGGGTTACAAATGCGCTTTATAATGCATTATAAAGAGAGAGGGTAGTCATGGGAATAGCTATTTTACCTAAGCTTTGCTTAGCATGAAATCATAGACAAACCACTGCTGCCATTCAGTTTGTAGCTTGATGTTTTGTTTAACTACACTATCTCAAGCTCTCACGACGTGAGATTCTCTCAAGGTATCACTCCCCCCCCCCCCTACCTTGTGAGAATGACGCTTGATGTAGTTCTACAAGGCCTTAACCAGCCATAACGATCAGGCGTCTCCACAGCGTCTTCACAGAATCTGGCTGTGATGCTGGAGGGTCTGACACCTCCGTACGTACGAGAGAGAAACTGACGTGTCTTGTTCATCAAAAAAAAAAGCCTCAACGAGAGACAGACTGAGGCTGTGTCCCAAACGGGACCTATGTTGTCCAGAGCCTGGATAAAAGTTGTGCACTACATAGGGAATAGAGTGAAAGCTTCTTGAGAGTCAACCGCTCTACGTTCGAACCAGTTTTCATTTTGGCACTCTTTAAACTAGTCTTAGTCATTTTTACTGAAATAAAGTCACATTTTTGTCATTTGAATAATGATTGTCTAGTTATTGTCAAAATGATTAAAACAACGGGCCATTATTATTTGAAAATGAAATAATTTCCAAAATATCGCTATTTTTAAAACAAGCCATATAAAGTTGGTTGCAATTTCAGTTTAATCCACCAGAAAAGACAGAACAAATAATACAACAAATATTGTGGTTAAACTGAAATATACTAATTGATGAAAAAAACATATTTTTTCCATAACATTTTAATAAAAAGTATAATATTTGTAAATGATATCATAAATAGGACTGATGGAGTAATGTCATACATGCAGCGAACAAAAACATATGGAAATGTCTGCTCTACCCAAAATTACAATCAAATAATTGCAGCATTACCGCAAAAATGGAAGAGGAAAGTGGAAGGAGGAGAAAGTAAGGAACTTGTCTGTCGGCCTTGCATTAAAGAACATAATTGGTTAAAGAAAATTGTGATAAATAAAAAAGAATGCCATTTTCATTTAAGGATCAAAAAGATTGACAGCTGTGCCATATAGATTGCAAAATAGTCGGGAAGATATTTTCGATGTACCGATTCCATGGCACAAGGTTTATGAACTGATACGCAAAACGACACCGGATTCAAAACATAGAATTGTTCAATTTAAATTATTATACAAAATTCTTGCAACCAATAGAATGTTATATATATATATGGGGGATACAACCTTCCCAGCTCTGCAGATTTAGCAGCGAAGAGACAGAATCATTAGATCATTTGTTTTGGTACTGTCCATAGTGTAGCTTGTTTTTGGTCACAGGTTCAGGAATGGCTGAAGAATTGCAACATTTACCTGGAGCTAACCCTGCAGATAGCACTACTGGGTGATCTGAAAAGTCAGAGTGAATCAATCAATAATATAATAATACTTTTAGCAACAATATTTCATTTACAATCTGTAGAAACTATGAGAATAGAAAGGTTCAGAACTTTTTGTGAAACATCACAGCACAGTTGGAAAAATAAACGGCAAAAATACATCTAATATGGATGGTGTTAAGGGAAAGATGGGAGGGGTTGAATGGAGCTGACGGGTGGGACTAATAACAACAAGATAACTCATGTAAAATAAACTGTGTCCGTAAAATGTATAAAGGTTCAAAACTTTTGTGAAACAGCACAGTTAAAAATATATGGCAAATAGAAATCAAACTGGATGGACATCAGCAATAGATGAGAGAGGTTAAGGAAGGACTAAAAACAAACAAAATAAAACTATTGTAAAATAGATTGTGTCCGTAAAATGTATATAGTATGTATAAGCTGGAAGTAGAAGCCTAAGTGTTGTATGTATGTATGTATGTATGTATGTATGTATGTACACTACCAGTCAAAAGTTTTGACACACCTACTCATTCAAGGGTTTTTCTTTATTTTTACTATTTTCTACATTGTAGAATAATAGTGAAGACATCCAAACTATGAAATAACACATATGGAAAAACCCTTGAATGAGTAGGTGAGCCCAAACGTTTGACTGGTACTGTATATATTTACCCAAAAATATATGTGGGATTGGAAGTTATGCAGACAATTACATTGATGGAAGCTACAAACTATCTGCAATATTAAAGCTGATCTACCCCCCAAAACAACAAAAATATATAGGCAAATGTATATGCATCAGCTCTAATATGTGTAAGAGTGTTCTACATGCAACGTATTAAATGTTTTGAATAAATCGTCACCTTAGAAAGCGTTCATTTCGTTGTTTTGGCTTTGACACAACATCCACAACGACCATGTTTCCCACTCAGTTTCAACCTGTTGTTGAACTTCTTTCTCCAAATTGATGTAAAAAATGTTTTGCCTAATGGTGAGTTTTAAAAAGCATTATGTTTTGATGATTAGTGTTTCATGTGATTTTCGATTGCATTTGCATTGATGTCAGAGTGGTTAGAGGGACAATAGAGCCCTGAGTACCAGGCCATTAGGACCTGATGGTTAGAGGGACAATAGAGCCCTGAGTACCAGGCCATTAGGACCTGATGGTTAGAGGGACAGTAGAGCCCTGAGTACCAGGCCATTAGGACCTGATGTTTAGAGGGACAATAGAGCCCTGAGTACCAGGCCATTAGGACCTGATGGTTAGAGGGCCAATAGAGCCCTGAGTACCAGGCCATTAGGACCTGATGGTTAGAGGGACAGTAGAGCCCTGAGTACCAGGCCATTATGACCTGATGGTTAGAGGGACAATAGAGCCCTGAGTACCAGGCCATTAGGACCTGATGGTTAGAGGGACAATAGAGCCCTGAGTACCAGGCCATTAGGACCTGATGGTTAGAGGGACAGTAGAGCCCTGAGTACCAGGCCTTTAGCGACCTGATGGTTAGAGGGACAGTAGAGCCCTGAGCACCAGGCCATTAGGACCTGATGGTTAGAGGGACAGTAGAGCCCTGAGTACCAGGCCATTAGGACCTGATGGTTAGAGGGACAGTAGAGCCCTGAGTACCAGGCCATTAGGACCTGATGGTTAGAGGGACAATAGAGCCCTGAGTACCAGGCCATTAGGACCTGATGGTTAGAGGGCCAATAGAGCCCTGAGTACCAGGCCATTAGCGACCTGATGAGCGTTAGCGAGTTGGGTGCTACCAACGCATGTCCAGAGTGCATAAAAGGAGATTACCGTGACTCAACGGTCATGTGGAATTTTGACTGCGGTCACGACTCATGACCGGTGGTGTGGCGGTAATATGGTCACCGCAATGGTCCTCTGTGCTCCAGTCCAAGTCCGAGTCACCAAAATGTCGAGTCACGAGTCCCTATGGCTGAAGTCCGAGTCCCAGTGCTCCAGTCCTGGTCCAAGTGCTCAAGTCTGAGTCACTGAGTCCAAATAAAGTTATTAACCCAGTCAGATATAGTGTAGTGGTAAGAGGAGTTATTAACCCAGTCAGATATAGTGGTAAGAGGAGTTATTAACCCAGTCAGATATAGTGTAGTGGTAAGAGGAGTTATTAACCCAGTCAGATATAGTGTAGTGGTAAGAGGAGTTATTAACCAGTCAGATATAGTGTAGTGGTAAGAGGAGTTATTAACCAGTCAGATATAGTGTAGTGGTAAGAGGAGTTATTAACCCAGTCAGATATAGTGTAGTGGTAAGAGGAGTTATTAACCAGTCAGATATAGTGTAGTGGTAAGAGGAGTTATTAACCCAGTCAGATATAGTGTAGTGGTAAGAGGAGTTATTAACCAGTCAGATATAGTGTAGTGGTGAGAGGAGTTATTAACACAGTCAGATATGGTGGTAAGAGGAGTTATTAACCCAGTCAGATATAGTGTAGTGGTAAGAGGAGTTATTAACCCAGTCAGATATAGTGTATTGGTAAGAGGAGTTATTAACCAGTCAGATATAGTGTAGTGGTAAGAGGAGTTATTAACCAGTCAGATATAGTGTATTGGTAAGAGGAGTTATTAACCCAGTCAGATATAGTGTAGTGGTAAGAGGAGTTATTAACCCAGTCAGATATAGTGTAGTGGTAAGAGGAGTTATTAACCAGTCAGATATAGTGTAGTGGTAAGAGGAGTTATTAACCCAGTCAGATATAGTGTAGTGGTAAGAGGAGTTATTAACCAGTCAGATATAGTGTAGTGGTGAGAGGAGTTATTAACCAGTCAGATATAGTGTAGTGGTAAGAGGAGTTATTTACCAGTCAGATATAGTGTAGTGGTAAGAGGAGTTATTAACCAGTCAGATATAGTGTAGTGGTAAGAGGAGTTATTTACCAGTCAGATATAGTGTAGTGGTGAGAGGAGTTATTAACCCAGTGTCACGGTCGTTTAAGGACGGGTCAGACCAAGGCGCAGCGTGAAAGGCATACATGTTTATTACAACGATAAACACACGAACAAAACAACAAACCAACAAAACGTGAAGTCCGAAGGCTAAACACAAAACAAGCCTCTAATCCCACAACTAATGACAGGCTGCCTAAGTATGATCCCCAATCAGAGACAACGAGCGACAGCTGCCTCTGATTGGGGATCACACCCGGCCAAACATAAAAATACACAACCTAGAATGCAACATAGAAATACACTAACATAGAATATCCACACCCTGACTCAACATACAAGAGTCCCATGAGTCAGGGCGTGCCAACCAGTCAGATATAGTGTAGATCCTGGCTATGAAATGCAGTCAGGAAAGTGGGAGGGTTGAACAAGACTACAAATTCAAAGACAGACTACTTCTCTATACTCAAGGGGGAGAAAAACATAGCTAGACTGTTGTTTTACTATTAAACTCAATGCTGCTATTGTTTTTAATTTCGTAAAGCAGCTTGTGTTTCTTAACCAGGCAAAGGGTAGCTAACCAGAAGGCTGGTGGTCACTGGTTAGCTACGGGGAAGCAAGAGAGTCGCCAGCGCGATGTGTATAATCGTAGGCGGAGCCGGAGCGGAGCCTGTCTGCCTGTCTGCCCACACTCATCGCTTGCTCCCCCGCAGCTCACCAGCTGATGCAGGCTGTGTAGGCTGTGTAGGCTGATGTAGGCTGTGTAGGCTGTGTAGGCTGTGTAGGCTGATGTAGGCTGTGTAGGCTGTGTAGGCTGTGTAGGCTGATGTAGGCTGTGTAGGCTGATGTAGGCTGAGTGTGCAGGGTGTGGCGTCCACTGCTGAACAGAACTGTGCATCTGTACTGCTAATATTAATTGTGCTTATCACTGAAAAGCTCTCAATCTCTCCAAAAACTCTTGTCCAATAAACTTGTAGTCAGATTTTAGTCAGATATAACTTTGTCTCGTCTCGTTTTAGTCAACTGAAATGAAAAATAATTTTCGATTAGTTCCAGTTTTGTTTAGTCAGTTGTAGTCTCATCAATTGCCACTGAAAAATAGGTGTTTGACATATATATTTTAGTCAGTATTTTTGACGCAATGAACACTGGCTCAAATTCCTTGAGCCTCTTCTCAGACAACTGATGGTTGAAGAGTAGATTAGCCTACATCCTTATTCCCTATATAGTTCTCTACTTTTGACCAGGGCCCACATTGACAGAGATATATTCAGTATATGTGACCCATGCGGGAATCGAACCCAAAACGGATGTTGCCATCACCATTCTCAAACCTTCTCTGAGCCAGTCCTCGGCTGATTGGTGTCAGACGTTTCCCCGGCCCTAGCTAACAAACCTTGTTAAAATAATAGGATTGTAAACTGGAGACCTGGGGCAGAATTGTGTCACCATCCCGGTTCTAAATTGGAACGCCATTTGTAAAGGTCTGTTGTTGACCCCCCCAGGTCCAGGAGTCTAACCACAGCCTTCTATTTGTATACGTCTGTTGTTGTCCCCCCCAGGTTCAGGAGTCTAACCACAGCCTTCTTCAGAGATGCTATGGGCTTCCTTCTCATGTTTGACCTCACCAGCCAACAGAGCTTTCTCAACGTCCGCAACTGGATGAGTAAGTTGTGGTCTAGGTACACACACACACACACACACACACACACACACACACACACACACACACACACACACACACACACACACACACACACACACACACACACACTCACTCTTGAGATAATATATGCCATTTAGCAGACACTTTTATCCAAAGCAACTCATGTGTGCATACATTGTTCTCATGGGTGTCCCCAACGGGAATCAAACCCATTACCATTGGCGATGCAAGCGCCATGCTCTACCAACTGAGCTACACAGGACCACTTTACAAGAAACTTATCTTCTAAACATCAGCATGCTTCAACCTGAATGGTACAGAACATGGCCAGGCCAAGGTTGGGGATTCAGTCAATTCACTTATTCAATTGAATAGAAATACAAAGTTTCCCCCCTTACCTTTACTTAACCAGTCAGTTAATAACACATTCTTATTGACAGTGACATCCTGGCATTTGAAAGGAAGACAGTTTCATTAAGGAGGTATTGGAAGAGCAGACAGCTCCTCAGTGATCAATATGAATCAATACCCTAATCATCCTCAGATCTAGGCCTGGATTGAGGGCACAGGAAGTAGGCGAAGGTTAGTAGTAAACTGTTTTCTGGAGAAGGGAAAACGCAGACCTGAGTTAGCGAGGCCCAGTCCAGCGTTGGCGAGGCCCAGTCCAGCGTTGGCGAGACCCAGTCCAGAGTTAGCGAGGCCCAGTCCAGAGTTGGCGAGGCCCAGTCCAGCATTGGCGAGGCCCAGTCCAGCATTGGCGAGGCCCAGTCCATCGTTGGCGAGACCCAGTCCAGAGTTAGCGAGGCCCAGTCCAGAGTTGGCGAGGCCCAGTCCAGCGTCCAGTCCAGCTTTGGCGAGGCCCAGTCCAGTGGTTCAAAACATTTAAAAAAAAGTTATCCTCACCCTGTATTACTCTTGATACAATACTTGTATTAATTAGCCAATGTTTTGACAGCAAGCTGCCTTCATCAGGGTTTCAGAGTATTAGTTTTCAGCTGTGGCATTCTGTACTCTAATCAGCCTGATTTAATGTAAACCAATCAGGGTTCAGGCCTGGCCATAGCACTATTACAGCAACCACTTTAGTTGTTAATGATCTTGTCAACGCTTTAGACACTAAAATGAAATGTGCTGTTTTGTTTGTGGACCTGTCAAAAGCTTTTCATTCTGTTGATCGTGTTATTTTATTGAATAAGTTGTCCTCGATAGGCCTGAGCTCTGACGCCTGTTCATGGTTTCATGATTATCTTAGTGACAGAACTCAAGCCATCGTGATTGATGGGGTTAAGTCTGAATTTCTTGAAGTACATAAAGGTGTACCACAGGGGTCCATTTTGGGACCTGTTCTCTTCACTATTTATATAAACACCATTGGTCAATCTGTAAAAGATTTTACACTTCATCTATAAGTGGATGATACTATTATGTATGCTACTGCCCCGACTGTTGATCTGGCTGTGTCAAAACTACAGTCAGATTGTATAGCTATGCAGGAATCCCTTGCTGATTTAAAACGTACATGTTGTTTCGAACCAGGATCTCTAGTGGCACAGTTAGCACTGCGATGCAGTGCCTTAGACCACTGCGCCACTCAGGAGTATATATTATATATGTATATTATATTATATTATTATTATATTATATATGTATATTATACCATATTATATTATATATGTATATTATATTATACTATATTATATTATATATGTATATTATACTATATTATATTATATTATTATATTATACTATATTTATACCATCAAATTACTATTATTATTCGTTTTGATACTCATCACTGTGTCCTATATCAAAAGGTTGGCTGAACTTTGCTAAAGACCCATACATTTACATTAACATTTACATAATTTAGCAGACGCTCTTATCCAGAGCAACTTACAAATTGGTGCATTCAACTTATAGTCAGTGGGACAACCACCTTCCACAAGGTTTGCGACGGCACATTACCATTTGAGTAGGGGCAGAGTGAGTAGTGTTGGAGGAGAGCGAGAGAGAAAAGGATACAAAGTAGTGGTCGGAGTCTTGGAGGGGAGTTGCAGTGAGATTAGAAGAAGTACAGCATCTAATAAAGATGAGGTCAAGCGTATTGCCTGCCTTGTGAGTAGGGGGGGGCGGTGAGAGGGTGAGGTCAAAAGAGGAGAGGAGTGGAAAGAAGGAGGCAGAGAGAAATGAGTCAAAGGCAGACGTAGGGAGGTTAAAGTCACCCAGAACTGTGAGGGGTGAGCCATCCTCAGGAAAGGAACTTATCAAGGCGTCAAGCTCATTGATGAACTCTCCAAGGGAACCTGGAGGGCGATAAATGACAAGGATGTTAAGCTTGAATGGGCTAGTGACTGTGACAGCATGGAATTCAAATGAGGAGATAGACAGATGGGTCAGGGGAATAAGAGTGAATGTCCACTTGGGAGAGATGAAGATTCCTGTGCCACCGCCGCGCTGACCAGATGCTCTCGGGGTATGCGAGAACACATGGTCAGACGAGGAAAGAGCAGTAGGAGTAGCAGTGTTTTCAGTGGTAATCCATGTTTCCGTCAGCGCCAAGAAGTCGAGGGACTGGAGGGTAGCATAGGCTGAGATGAACTCTGCCTTGTTGGCCGCAGAACGGCAGTTCCAGAGGCTGCCAGAGACCTGGAACTCCACGTGGGTCGTGCGTGCAGGGACCACCAGGTTAGAGTGGCAGCAGCCACGCGGTGTGAGGCGTTTGTATGGCCTGTGCAGAGAGGAGAGAACAGGGATAGACAGACACATAGTTGACAGGCTACAGAAAAAGGCTACAATAATGCAAAGGAGATCGGAATGAAATGAACTAAACATCTGGGAAAGCGAGAGAGCGGGGCCTCCCTCACTTACGTTTCACTGAAACACTCAAATATAACTCTCCCAACTTCCACTTTAGAAATTATAATTGTTGTAAACTACAGCGGTTCAATGTTTTCTAGGAATAGACTCTAACTTAGTTTATTCAGCTAGCTAACTTGGTACAGTATTCTTCCGTGAAAACCGTCCAGGGCATCGAATCCTATGACGCCATAGCCAACTAGCATGCCAGCCTCCAATAACACGGTTTAGCACCAATACTCAGTTACAACAAACCACCAGTGTGTTAACACGCCAAGCAGATCATTTGTGTCCGTGTCTAACGTTGTGTAAAGTTTGGGGTTAGTTTTGACAGTTTGAGTGAGTCCGTCGTCAACATATTCAGCCAGTTAGTTAGCTAGAATAGTTAGCATACTAGCTAGCCATTGCTCTCTGCCAACGAAAAAAACCCTCCTCCCACAGCACGAACACACAGAGAGAGCCAAGCTAACATTAACTAGTCACCCATGTCCCGAATTCCCTTGAATGACTCTGGTTACCAGTATGTAAAAACAAAACACAAATGTAGGTTATAACTTACCCTTAGTAGCTACTGTTAGCCAGTTAAGTGCAAAGCTAGCCACTGAATCGATTCAGCCAGTTCGCGTCTGTTCGCAAGGTCGTTCCAGCTATTGTTTAGTAGCTATCCAGGTAGCAACAAGCTAGCTACATTTCGAGTACAGTAGCTACTAACTACCTAACGTTAACGCTTCAGATAATGAGGTTAGAAAAACAGCTGAATGGTAGGCAGCTAGCGGGCACAATTACAGGTACACAATTCTCCCTCTCGTGTCATATTCACCCTGAGCAGTGGGCCTGTTCTGCCACTGGGTCAGAGTCTCTCCTCCTCTCCTCTCCCCCCATACATCTCTACATTACTCCGTTTTTGTTTACAAGAACCTACTTCATAAACGTCCATCTTATCCAACATTGCTGTTGAAGTATAGACACCTGAGTTGCCTAACCCGTTCACAGGATTGGTTCACTCTTGAGGTTCCTAGGGTCTCCACCTAGCTAGGTAAATCTGCTTTTAGTTGTGATGCACCGTATTTCTGGAACAAAATTCTTTATACATTTCATCTTGATGTTCTGGTGCCGTTCGGGCAATTTAAAGTATTGACTGGGTACTTATTTGTGGAGGAATGTAACTGTTTTTCTGGGTGATTTGTGATGTTTTATTTGTGCTTCCCATGACTGTGTTTTTCTATTCTAATGTGTGTGTACATACAGTGTATATGTATATATATATACTGTATATATATATATATATATATATATATATACACACAGTACCAGTCAAAAGTTTGGACACACCTACTCATTCAAGGGTTTTTCTTTATTTTTACTATTTTCTACATTGTATAATAATAGTGAAGACATCAAAACTATGAAATAACACATATGGAATCATGTAGTAACCAAAGAAGTGTTAAACATATCAAAATATATTTGAGATTCTTCAAATAGTCACCCTTTGCCTTGATAACAGCTTTGCACACTCTTGGCATTCTCTCAACCAGCTTCACCTGGAATGCTTTTCCAACCGTCTTGAAGGAGTTCCCACATATACTGAGCATTTGTTGGCTGCTTTTCCTTCACTCTGCCGTCCGACTCATCCCAAACCATCTCAATTGGGTTGAGGTCGGGGGATTGTGGAGGCCAGGTCATCTAATGCAGCACTCCATCACTCTCCTTCTTGGTCAAATAGCCCTTACTCAGCCTGGAGGTGTGTTTGGTCATTGTCCTGTTGAAAAAGAAATGACTGTCCCACTAAGCCCAAACCAGATGGGATGGCTTATCACTGCAGAATGCTGTGGTGGACATGCTGGTTAAGTGTGCCTTGAATTCTAAATACATCACAGACAGTGTCACCAAAAATGCACCCCCAAACCATAACACCTCCTCCTCCATGCTTTACAGTGGGAAATACACATGCAGAGATGATCTGTTCACCCACACCGCGTCTCACAAAGACATGGCGGTTGGAACCAAAAATATTGTGTTTCTTGGCCCAAGCAGGTCACTTCTTCTTATTGGTGTCCTTTAGTAGTGGTTTCCTTGCAGCAATTCGACCATGAATGCCTGATTCACACAGTCCCCTCTGAACAGTTGATGTTGAGATGTGTCTGTGACTTGAACTCTGTGAAGCATTTATTTGGGCTGCAATTTCTGAGGCTGGTAACTCTAATGAACTTATCCTCTGCAGCAGAGGTAACTCTAGGTCTTCCATTCCTGTGGCGGTCCTCATGAGAGCCAGTTTCATCATACGCTTGATGGTTTTTGCGACTGCACTTGAAGAAACTTTCAAAGTTCTTGATATTTTCCGTATTGACTGACCTTCATGTCTTAAAGTAATGATGGACTGTAGTTTCTCTTTGCTTATTTTAGCTGTTCATGCCATAATATGGACTTTGTCTTTCACCAAATAGGGCTATCTTCTGTATACCCCCCTTGTCACAACACAACTGATTGGCTCAAACACATTAAGAAGGAAAGAAATTCCACAAATTAACTTTTAAGAAGGCACACCTGTTCATTGAAATGCATTCCAGGTGACTACCTCATGAAGCTGGTTGAGAGAATGCCAAGAGTTTGCAAAGCTGTCATCAAGGCAAAGGGTGGCTATTTGAAGAATCTCAAATATAAAATATACTTGGATTTGTTGAAGACTTTTTTGGTTACTACATGATTTCATGTGTGTTATTTCATAGTTTGGTTGGCTTCACTGTTATTCTACAATGTAGAAAAGAGTAAAAAAATTAAGAAAAACCCTTGAATGAGCAGCTGTGTCCAAACCTTTGACTGGTACTGTATATACAGTGCATTCGGAAGGTATTTAGACCCCTTGACTTTTTCCACATTTTGTTACGCTACAGCCTTATTCTAAAATGGATTAAATTGTTTTTCCCCCCTCATCAATCTACACACAATACCCCTTAGTGACAAAGCAAAAACTGAAATGTCACATTTACGTAAGTATTCAGACCCTTTACTCAGTACTTTGTTGAAGCACCTTTGGCAGCGATTACAGACTCGAGTCTTCTTGGGTATGATGCTACAAGCTTGGCACACCTTTTTTGGGGGAGTTTCTCCCATTCTTCTCTGCAGATCCTCCCAAGCTCTGTCAGGTTGGATGGGGAGCGTCGCTGCACAGCTATTTTCAGGTCTCTCCAGAGATGTTTGATCGGGTTCAAGTCTGGGCTCTGGCTGGGCCACTCAAGGACATTCAGAGACTTGTCCCGAAGCCACTCCTGCGTTGTCTTGGCCGTGTGCTTTGGGTCGTTGTCCTATTGGAAGGTGAACCTTCGCCCCAGTCTGAGGCCCTGAGCGCTCTGGAGCAGGTTTTCATCAAGGATCTCTCTGTACTTTGCTCCGTTCATCTTTCCCTCGATCCTGACTAGTCTCCCAGTCCCTGCTGCTGAAAAACTTTCCCACAGCAGGATGCTGTCACCACCATGCTTCACCGTAGGGATGGTGCCAGGTTTCCTCCACATGTGACACTTGGCATTCAGGCCAAAGAGTTCAATCTTGGTTTCATCAGACCAGATAAACTTTTTTCTCATGTTCTGAGAGTCATTTAGGTGCCTTTTGGCAAACTCCAAGCGGGCTGTCATGTGCCTTTTACTGAGGATTCTGTCTGGCCACTCTACCATAAAGGTCTGATTGGTGGAGTGCTGCAGAGATGGTTGTCCTTCTGGAAGGTTCTCCCATCTCCACAGATGAACTATGGAGATCTATCAGAGTGACCTTCGGGTTCTTGGTCACCTCCCTGACCAAGGCCCTTCTCCACCGATTGCTCAGTTTGGCCGGGCGGCCAGCTCTAGGAAGAGTCTTGGTGGTTCCAAACTTCTTCCATTTAAGAATGATGGAGGCCACTGTGTTCTTGAGGACTTTCAATGCTGCAGACATTTTTTGGTACCCTTCCTCAGAACTGTGCCTCGGCACCATCCTCTGACCTCTACGGACAATTCCTTCGACCTCATGGCTTTTGTTCTGACATGCCCTGTCAACTGTGCGACCATAAATAGACAGGTGTGAGCCTTTCCAAATCATGTCCAGTCAATTGTATTTACCACAGGTGGACTCCAATCAAGTAGTAGAAACATCTAAAGGATGATCAATGGAAACAGGAGGCACCTGAGCTAAATTTCGAGTCTCATAGCAAAGGGTCTGAATACTTATGTAAATAAGGTATTTTTGTTTTTTATTTGTAATAAATTGGCAGAAAATTCTAAAAACTTGTTTTAGCTTTGTCATAATGAGGTATTTTGGGTAGATTGATGAGGTACATTTTTTATTTAATCCATTTCAGAATAAGGCTGTAACGTAACAAAATGTGGAAAAAGTCAAGGGGTCTGAGACCTAGGTCTCAGTATGTGTCACGCCCTGGCTCGGGGGACTCTTATATGTTGATCCAGGGTGTGGATTTTCTATGTTTTGTTTTCTATGTTTTAGTTTCTAGATCGTGTTGATCTATGTTGGCTAGGGTGGTTCCCAATCAGAGACAGCTGTAGCTCATTGTCTCTGATTGGGGACCATACTTAGGCAGCCTGTTGGCATAGTATTTTGTGGGATCTTCTTCCGTAAGGTTTTGTGTATAACCTAGGACTTCACGTATCGTTTGGTTTGTTGTTTTTGATCGTGTGTTGAGTACGTTAAATAAAATGTACGCTTATCACGCTGCGCCTTGGTCCGCTTAATCATTTAACAATCGTGACAGAAGATCCCACCAAGAGAGGACCAAGCAGCGTGCCAAACAGGAGAAGTTGGCGATGTCCCAAGGGGGCGAATGGTGGTCTTGGGAGGACATATTCGCGGGCAGAGGGCCATGGGCAAAAATAAATGCCCAGGCAGGAGAGGAGAAACGGCGCCAACCGTGCCGACGACGGTCACGCGAGAGGCAACCCCAAGTAATTTTTTTGGGGGGGCACACGGCGTGGACGACGGGGCTGCTGGAGGCAGCTACAGGGCGAATCGGCGGACTAGGAGAGGAGGCCACCAGGTTACGGGGGCTATTGGTCACGAGGGAGAAGGAGAGTGTAGAGGCACGGCGAGAGGAACTGGTTAGGCAGCAGAGGGAGCGGAGGTTTATGAGGAAACCCAGTCCCGCTCCAGTCCGGTCCGGCCCGTTCCTGATTCCCGCACAAGGCCAGTGGTGTGTGTTCCCAGTCCGGCCCGACCTGTTCCTGTCCCCCGCACCAAACCTGTGGTACGCGTCGTCAGCCCAGTCCGGCCAGTTCCTGCTCCCCGCACCAAGCCAGTGGTGCACATCGCCAGCCCGGTCCGGCCTGTTCCTGCTCCCCGCACCAAGCCAGTGGTGCGCGTCGCCAGCCCGGTCCGGCCTGTTCCTGCTCCCCGCACCAAGCCAGGGGTGCGCGCCGCCAGCCCGGTCCGGCCTGTTCCTGTCCCTCGCACCAAGCCAGTGGTGTGCGTCGCCAGCCCGGTCCGGCCTGTTCCTGCTCCCCGCACCAAGCCAGTGGTGCGCGTCGTCAGCCGGTCCGGCCCGTTCCTGCTCCCCGCACCAAGCCAGTGGTGCGCGTCGGCAGCCCGGTCCGGCCCGTTCCTACTCCCCGCACCAAGACAGTGGTGCGCGTCGCCAGCCCAGTCCGGCCCGTTCCTGCTCCCCGCACCAAGCCAGTGGTGCGCGTCGTCAGTCCACCACGGTCCGTGCCTGTTCCACCGGTGTCTGGTCCGGCACCGGTCAGCTGCTCCACACCGGAGCCAGAGCAATCCGCTCCACCTGTGTTCAGTCCAGCTCCGGCCAGGGGGGCCAGACCAGACCAGGGGCGCAACAGGGGGATAGAGAGAGAGTGGTGGTCACGCCCGGAGCCGGATCCGCCTCCGAGGCGGAATGCCCACCCGGCCCCTACCCTCTTGTGTTTGTGTGGCGCGGTCGCAGTCCGCGCCTTTGGGGGGGGGTACTGTCACGCCCTGGCTCTGGGGACTCTTATATGTTGAGCCAGGGTGTGGATTTTCTATGTTTTGTTTTCTATGTTTTAGTTTCTAGATCGTGTTGATCTATGTTGGCCAGGGTGGTTCCCAATCAGAGACAGCTGTAGCTCGTTGTCTCTGATTGGGTACCATACTTAGGCAGCCTTTTGACATAGTATTTTATGGGATCTTGTTCCGTAAGGTTTTGTGTATAACCTAGGACTTCACGTATCGTTTGGTTTGTTGTTTTTGATCGTGTGTTGAGTACGTTAAATAAAATGTACGCTTATCACGCTGCGCCTTGGTCCGTGTCTTCAGTCGACGATCGTGACAGTATGCCTTCCCTGGTAAAGATACCTTGGTCTCAGTATGCCTTCCCTGTGAAAGATACCTAGGTCTCAGTATGCCTTCCCTGTGAAAGAAACCTAGGTCTCAGTATGCCTTCCCTGTGAAAGATACCTTGGTCTCAGTATGCCTTCCCTGTTAAAGATACCTAGGTCTCAGTATGCCTTCCCTGTTAAAGATACCTTGGTCTCAGTATGCCTTCCCTGTTAAAGATACCTTGGTCTCAGTATGCCTTCCCTGTGAAAGAAACCTTGGTCTCAGTATGCCTTCCCTGTTAAAGAAACCTAGGTCTCAGTATGCCTTCCCTGTTAAAGATACCTAGGTCTCAGTATGCCTTCCCTGTTAAAGATACCTTGGTCTCAGTATGCCTTCCCTGTTAAAGATACCTTGGTCTCAGTATGCCTTCCCTGTGAAAGAAACCTTGGTCTCAGTATGCCTTCCCTGTTAAAGAAACCTAGGTCTCAGTATGCCTTCCCTGTTAAAGATACCTAGGTCTCAGTATGCCTTCCCTGTTAAAGATACCTAGGTCTCAGTATGCCTTCCCTGTTAAAGAAACCTAGGTCTCAGTATGCCTTCCCTGTTAAAGATACCTAGGTCTCAGTATGCCTTCCCTGTTAAAGATACCTAGGTCTCAGTATGCCTTCCCTGTGAAAGATACCTTGGTCTCAGTATGCCTTCCCTGGTAAAGATACCTAGGTCTCAGTATGCCTTCCCTGTTAAAGAAACCTAGGTCTCAGTATGCCTTCCCTGTTAAAGATACCTTGGTCTCAGTATGCCTTCCCTGTGAAAGATACCTAGGTCTCAGTATGCCTTCCCTGTGAAAGAAACCTAGGTCTCAGTATGCCTTCCCTGTGAAAATAAAGGTTAAATAAATCATCCTGGCTTTAGATTTAGCGACGGCACAAGATGAAGGTGAAGGTAGAAAAGGTGACTAGTAAACTATAGAATGAGTATGTGGGCACACAGCGCTTCACATGTAATGCTATGTGGGCACACAGCGCTTCACATGTAATGCTATGTGGGCACACAGCGCTTCTCATGTAATGCTATGTGGGCACACAGCGCTTCACATGTAATGCTATGTGGGCACACAGCGCTTCACATGTAATGCTACGTGGGCACACAGCGCTTCACATGTAATGCTACGTGGGCACACAGCGCTTCTCATGTAATGCTACGTGGGCACACAGCGCTTCACATGTAATGCTACGTGGGCACACAGCGCTTCTCATGTAATGCTATGTGGGCACACAGCGCTTCACATGTAATGCTACGTGGGCACACAGCGCTTCTCATGTAATGCTACGTGGGCACACAGCGCTTCACATGGTGTTCCAAAGAAAAATAGTGGTTAGTGTTTTTTATTCCATGTCCACAATGTTAACATGTTAACTGTTTCATGTTGTCCCCAGGCCAGCTGCAGGCCAATGTTAACTGTTTCATGTTGTCCCCAGGCCAGCTGCAGGCCAATGTTAACTGTTTCATGTTGTCCCCAGGCCAGCTGCAGGCCAATGTTAACTGTTTCATGTTGTCCCCAGGCCAGCTGCAGGCCAATGTTAACTGTTTCATGTTGTCCCCAGGCCAGCTGCAGGCCAATGCTTACTGTGAAAACCCAGACATGGTGTTGGTGGGCAACAAGGCAGACCTGGCGGACCAGAGAGAGGTGCAGGAGGAGCAGGCTAAAGAACTAGCCGACAAGTACGGGTGAGTAGGAGAGAGCTAGCCCCGTCATGCACACATACGGTGAGCTCAAAGTATTGGGACAGTGACAAATGTTTTGTTGTTTTGGCTCTGTACTCCAGCACTTTGGATTTGGAATTACACAATGACTATGAGGTTAAAGTGCAGACTGTCAGCTTTAATTTGAGGGTATTTTCATTCATATCATGTGAACCGTTTAGAATTTACAGCACCTTTTGTACATAGTCCCCCCATTTTAGGGGACCAAAAGTATTGGGACAAATTCCCTTATGTATATTAAAGTAGTGAAACGTTTTGGTCCCATATTCCTAGCACGAAATGACTACATCAAGCTTGTGACTCTATAAACTTGTTGGATGCATTTGCTGTTTGTTTTGGTTGTGTTTCAGATTATTTTGTGCCCAATAGAAATGAATGGTAAATAATGTATTGTGTCATTTTGGATTCACTTTTACTGTAAATAAGAATAGAATGTTTCTTAACACTTCTACATTAATGTGGATACTACCATCATCACCGATAATCCTGAATGAATCACACAAATATCACACCCCCAATACATCACTTTTTACTACTTTAATACACATATAAGTGAATTTGTCCCAATACTTTTGGTCCCCTAAAATGGAGGGACTATGTGCAAAAAGTGCTGTAATTTCTAAACGGTTCACCCAATATGGAGGAAAATACCCTCCAATTAAAGCTGACAGTCTGCACTTTAACCTCATAGTCATTGTATCATTTCAAATTCAAAGTGCTGGAGTACAGAGCCAAAACAACCAAACATTTGTCACTGTCCCAATACTTTTGGAGCTCGCACACACAAACATACAGAAATTTGCACGCACACGCACAAACACAGACACACACTCATCGGTGGGAGAGAACCGGCACCACTGTCACAGGCATAATGAGCATTAGGTTCCTCTTACTCTGAAAGATCAGTAACCGTATTGTGGTCCAAAGTGTAGTATTAGTGTCGTCTGAGAGAGGCTAAATTTGCTTTGACTGTTGCTGAGGCTGCTGTCATAGCGCTAGTGATGATGTCATTGTCAGGGGTTTTATTACGGAGAACATCTCTCACTCTCCACATAGTCGCCGACCAATACACGTACTGTAGATGGGCCCTGGTCAAAAGTAGTGCACTATATAGGGAATAGGGTGCCATTTGGGACGCAATCGATGGGCCCTATATTCAAGGTGCTGTCTGAGTGCTGGGCTTGTCATTCTGAGCTGTACTAGCGGAGTTGGTGGTTCATTAACATCTCATTCCTTACTAAAAGAAGACCTGGTGGATCTCTTCTCAAGTCGTTAAAACTATTTGATTATTACAACAGAATTTATTTATTTTCTCCTCACAATCTATCATTTTCAGTCCCTGTTTTTTTACAACCCTGATGTGCTTGACATGGTCCCTCGATTTAACTTTTAGACATAAGATATGACTAGTAAGACGAGGTAGAATGCTCTGATGTGGGTGTTGGTGGGGTCCTGTCTGATGTTGGTGTGGTCCTGTCTGATGTGGGTGTTGGTGTGGTCCTGTCTGATGTGGGTGTTGGTGTGGTCCTGTCTGATGTGGGTGTGGTCCTGTCTGATGTTGGTGTGGTCCTGTCTGATGTTGGTGTGGTCCTGTCTGATGTGGGTGTGGTCCTGTCTGATGTGGGTGTTGGTGTGGTCCTGTCTGATGTGGGTGTTGGTGTGGTCCTGTCTGATGTGGGTGTTGGTGTGGTCCTGTCTGATGTGGGTGTTGGTGTGGTCCTGTCTGGTGTTGGTGTGGTCCTGTCTGATGTGGGTGTTGGTGTGGTCCTGTCTGGTGTTGGTGTGGTCCTGTCTGATGTTGGTGTGGTCCTGTCTGATGTTGGTGTGGTCCTGTCTGATGTTGGTGTGGTCCTGTCTGATGTTGGTGTGGTCCTGTCTGATGTTGGTGTGGTCCTGTCTGATGTTGGTGTGGTCCTGTCTGATGTTGGTGTGGTCCTGTCTGATGTTGGTGTGGTCCTGTCTGATGTGGGTGTTGGTGTGGTCCTGTCTGGTGTTGGTGTGGTCCTGTCTGATGTTGGTGTGGTCCTGTCTGATGTTGGTGTGGTCCTGTCTGATGTGGGTGTTGGTGTGGTCCTGTCTGATGTGGGTGTTGGTGTAGTCCTGTCTGATGTGGGTTCTGTATGTCCCCTGTAGGATCCCGTACTTTGAGACGTCGGCAGCGACGGGGTCTGAGGTGGACAAGGCGGTCATCACCCTACTAGACCTGGTCATGAAGAGGATGGAGCAGTGTGTCGACAAACCCACCGCCGAGCCCGCCAACGGGGGAGGAGCCGCCAAGCTGGAGGACGCTGCGCCTGACCAGAAGAAGTGTGCATGCTAGACCTGGCCCCTCCCACGTCCCCTTCTCCCTACTCTGATTGGTGCTCTAGCACCCCCTCTGGTGGCCAGATATAGAAGTGCAGCAGCATTACGATAGCATGACGTGTGATGGGCAGCTCAGTCAGCCACACTGCAATGGGTCTGTGGTTCTGGCCTTGCATGGCCTGAGTGTACTGTGCTGGTCCTGGCTATGTGTCTCTCCTGCCTGTCCTGTCCTGTGTTGTGTCCCAAACGTCACCTTGTTCCCTATAAAGTGCACTACTAGCCCATAGGGCCCTGGTCAAAAGTAGTGCACTAATATAGGGAATAGGGTGCCATTTGGGACGAGAGCCTGGCCTACCGGAGGCCTCTGCTTTATAAGACTTTGTATCCCCATGTTGTTTAGAAGTATCTGTCCAATCTAATCTACTGCCTTGGCTCTTAAGGCCCCATCCATATTGCAGTACCAATATTATATTAATAAAAAATGTGACCAGTTATTTATATATGGTTTAGATTTAGAATTTAGTTTTTGTGTATTTAAATTTAAGTTCTCATTCTAGTTTTTTTTGTGTACTTTTTGTTTTAGATTAGATTATGGTTCCACATATTAATTGAATCCCCAAATAACAGGAGTTTTTGACAACAGTGTCTAGCTAAATGTGCATAAAAGACAATTTTATCGTATTGTAATATCACCTCAGTCAGTACTCAAATAATATTACAGTCAGGAAAATACATCGCCAAGCACAAAATCTCATCTGTTGATAACTGCTTTTGATCTGTCTGTCTGTGTGCCAAAAATTACCTTCACATTGCCTGTAGTCCAGGTCAGGATCGTCTGTCCTTCTGTGGTTGTTACCAAGGGTGTCCTTCTGTGGTTGTTACCAAGGGTGTCCTTCTGTGGTTGTTACCAAGGGTGTCCTTCTGTGGTTGTTACCAAGGGTGTCCTTCTGTGGTTGTTACCAAGGGTGTCCTTCTGTGGTTGTTACCAAGGGTGTCCTTCTGTGGTTGTTACCAAGGGTGTCCTTCTGTGGTTGTTACCAAGGGCCTTGGACGTTCCTAGCTACTAATCTCGTGTGACGGCCTTTTAACGTAAAATCTAGCTAGTTAGCTAAGCGCACTCAAGATGTAGTTCTGTGTTCACGTTCCTACAGAAGTAGCATGCCACATCTACCAGTTTTACAGGACTAACTCCACAACACACCTTTTCTATTACAAAATAATAACATGATCGTATACATAGTGACCAGGACAGACAGGCAGGCAGTGTTAACAGCTATTGTTGTTTTTAAGACAAGACATAGTCCACAATGTAGTGACTGTTCTGCATATCACTGGTTTAATAAACCCAATAGTACCATACTTTAGGTCATGTTTGGCTTTAAACGGATCGAGTTCTGTGGTGTACTGGTGGTTCTATAACTTGGAGAGAAAATTGTATTCCTTACTTACGGCAATGGAGTTTGGCTGAGATTAGAGATTCATCAGTGGATATTTGTTATCAGAGATAGCTTTTCTTAAATAATTCTCTATTTCTTGTCAAATAAGGTGAAATTGAAAAAAAACTTTTGGTCTCCGCACATTGTTATTATCATTTCAACATTGCAGAACCAATTTTATTTTTGTAAACTTACGTTTTACTATTTTTATTATAGAAAATAAAGACAAACGGCATGGAGAAAATGATCGTCACCCCGGAGATAGTACTTGGCTGCATCGCCTTTGACCAAGACAAACTGCCAACAAATGCCTCTTGCAGCCATCAATGAGCTTGCTGCACCTTTCTACTGGCAAGTTGGCCCCACTCTTTAGCAGCAACTGCTCTAATTCTTCAATGTTTGAGGGGCGCTGTTATCTCGCCGTAGGTTATGGATGTGATTCAGATCTGGACTCTTCGCTGGCCACTCCAGAACAGTCCAGCGTTTCTTTTTGAACCATTCCAGGGTCCTTTTGATGTGTAATCTTTTCTTTGAACGCTTCATTTGATCGTTGGTAAACATAGGAAGACCCAGCTGCTGAAGGAGACACAGGAATGCCTGATTGAACTTCTCAAAAACCCACCTGAACAACCCTGAAATGTTCTGTGGACCAATGAAACAACATTTGAGCTCTTTGACAATACAGATCAGTGCTATGTTTACCGGTGACCAAATGAAGCGTTCAATAAAAAGAACAGCTTCCCTACAATCAAAGATGATTTGATAATGCTGTGGGGTTGCTTTGCTGCTTCTGGTACTGGGGGGCCTTGGACGTGCGCAAGGCATGAAATCTGCAGATTATCAGGTGTTTTGAAGTCCAATGTTCAATCCAGCGTCCCAAAACTGGGTCTCCATTGAAGGTTGTGGGTCTTGCCAGGAGAAAGGTGCAGTAAGCTCACGTATGGCTACAACAAGCATTTGATGGCAGTTATCTCGGCCAAAGGCTGTGCAACCAAGTACTATGTAGCTCCGGGGTGCCAATCATTTTGTCCATTTACAAAAAAATAAAATTGGTTCTGCAATGTAAAAAAATCCAATAACAAGGTGTGGTGACCAAAAGTTATATTTAAATTAGGGCTGTCAAAAATAGCGCGTTAACGACGTTAATTAGTTGTTTGCTGTTAATTACGTCAATTTTTTTAACGCATTTCACGCATGCGCAGTGTGACAAATTATTCAGGTCAGGAAAGTGGTTGGGAGCTAGAGGCGAGATGGAGCAAGGTGAGCAAAGTGGGCCTATTGACGGATTCAAATATAAAAAGAATGATGATGGTACAGTTAACAAGTACAAGGTTATTTGCAAGATTTGTAAGAAGGAGTTTCAATTTCACCGGAGCTGTTCAAGCTTGAAGTACCATGTCAACGCCAAACATGCGTTTGCTGGGCCGTCAGATTCAGCAAGTGGTTTGCGCCAGACCACGCTGAATGTTTGCAGGCAATTAACAAAATCAACCTCAGATAATTTGACCAACACAATAGCAAAATGGATTGCAAAGGATTGTAGACCCATTAGCATTGTAGAAGACTCAGGTTTCCTTGATGTTTTGCAAGTGGCGTCTCAAGACTCATTCTATAAGCCACCGTCAAGAGCCACAGTTATGAAGAAAATCCACGAGCTCTATGAAAACGAAAAAGAAAAAAGGAAAGAGGTCTTGGCTCAAGTAAATCATATCTTTATTTATCTTTTGGTATGCATTTCAGAAAAAAAATGGTTAGGATTCAGGTGTAATTGCAAATAGTGATTAATCATGATTAATCCACTGAAAATTCTGATTAATTTGATTAAAAATTTTAATCATTTGACAGCCCTAATTTAAATGTAAACTTATGGATGATTGTTTTATCCATTTGAATACAGGAGATATCATAGGCCACTAGATTAGTTCACTAATCGGGCGGCAGGTAGCATAGTGGTTAAGAGCGTTGTGCCAGGAACTGTCGATGTGCCCTTGAGCAAGGCACTTAACCCTAATTGCTCCTGTAAGTCGCTCTGGATAAGAGCGTCTGCTAAATGACAAAAAATACTGCGGAGTAACCCTCATCTTCTCTCCTGGATCACTCACATTTGTATTTACTACTACCAGTAAGAAGCCTCTTTGGTGATCGATGGCACCAACTTGTTTTTTGATTTTGGCCAGCCCAGGGAATATACTGTATTTATTAAAAAGACCAGCCCAGGGAATATACTGTATTTATAAAAAAGACCAATAAGTCTGTTATCTTGTCACATCATGAATTGAGTCAAACTGTGTACAGTAAAGCATGCTGCCTGCCAGTCTTTAGTGTAGTTGCTGGTCTCTACCAGTTACTGTAGCTACTGCTTCATCTGAACCCCAGAGAAATAGACTGACTCAGTAATATATTTCAGTAGTGTCATCTGAACCCCAGAAAAATAGACTGACTCAGTAATATATTTCAGTAGTGTCATCTGAACCCCGGAGAAATAGACTGACTCAGTAATATATTTCAGTAGTGTCATCTGAACCCCAGAGAAATAGACTGACTCAGTAATATATTTCAGTAGTGTCATCTGAACCCCAGAGAAATAGACTGACTCAGTAATATATTTCAGTAGTGTCATCTGAACCCCAGAGAAATAGACTGACTCAGTAATATATTTCAGTAGTGTCATCTGAACCCCGGAGAAATAGACTGACTCAGTTATATATTTCAGTAGTGTCATCTGAACCCCGGAGAAATAGACTGACTCAGTTATATATTTCAGTAGTGTCATCTGAACCCCGGAGAAATAGACTGACTCAGTTATATATTTCAGTAGTGTCATCTGAACCCCGGAGAAATAGACTGACTCAGTTATATATTTCAGTAGTGTCATCTGAACCCCGGAGAAATAGACTGACTCAGTTATATATTTCAGTAGTGTCATCTGAACCCCGGAGAAATAGACTGACTCAGTTATATATTTCAGTAGTGTCATCTGAACCCCAGAGAAATAGACTGACTCAGTTATGCAGTTGAAGTCGGATGTTTACATACACTTAGGTTGGAGTCATTAAAACTTATTTTTCAACCACTCCACAAATGTCTTGTTAACAAACTATAATTTTGGCAAGTCGGTTAGGACATCTACTTTGTGCATGACAACAATTGTTTACAGACAGATTATTTCACTTATAATTCAATGTATCACAATTCCAGTGGGTCAGAAGTTTACATACACTAAGTTGACTGTGCCTTTAAACAGCTTGGAAAATTCCAGAAAATGATGTCATGGCTTTAGAAGCTTCTGGTGGGCTAATTGACATCATTTGAGTCAATTGGAGGTGTACCTGTGGATGTATTTCAAGGCCTACCTTCAAACTCAGTGCCTCTTTGCTTGACATCATGGGAAAATCAAAATAAATCAGCCAAGACCTCGGAAAAACAATTGTAGACCTCCACAAGTCTAGTTCATCCTTGGGAGCAATTTCCAAACGCCTGAAGGTACCACGTTCATCTGTACAAACAATAGTACGCAAGTATAAACACCATGGGACCACGCAGCCGTCATACCGCTCAGGAAGGAGATGCGTTCTGTCTCCTAGAGATTAACGTACTTTGGTGCGAAAAGTGAAAATCAATCCCAGAACAACAGCAAAGGACCTTGTGAAGATGCTGGAGGAAACAGGTACAAAAGTATCTATATCCACAGTAAAACGAGTCCTATATTGACATAACCTGAAAGGTCGCTCAGCAAGGAAGAAGCAACTGCTCCAAAACCGCCATAAAAAAGCCAGACTACGGTTTGCAACTGCACATGGGGACAAAGATCGTACTTTTTGGAGAAATGTCCTCTGGTCTGATGAAACAAAAATAGAACTGTTTGGCCATAATGACCATTGTTATGTTTGGAGGAAAAACGGGGTGGCTTGCAAGCCGAAGAACACCATCCCAACCGTGAAGCACGGAGGTGGCAGCATCATGCTGTGGGGGTGCTTTGCTGCAGGAGGGACTGGTGCACTTCATAAAATCGATGGCATCATGAGGAAGGAAAATGATGTGGATATATTGAAGCAACATCTCAAGACATCAGTCAGGAAGTTAAACCTTGGTCACAAATGGGTCTCCCAAATGGACAATGACCCCAAGCATACTTCCAAAGTTGTGGCAAAATGGCTTAAGGACAACAAAGTCAAGGTATTGGAGTGGTCATCACAAAGCCCTGACCTCAATCCTATAGACAATTTGTGGGCAGAACTGAAAAAGTGTGTGCGAGCAATGAGGCCTACAAACCTGACTCAGTTACACCAGCTCTGTCAGGAAGAATGGGCCAAAATTCACTCAACTTATTGTGGGAAGATTGTGGACGGCTACCTGAAACGTTTGACCCAAGTTAAACAATTTAAAGGCATTGCTACCAAATACTAATTGAGTGTATGTAAACATCTGACCCACTGGGAATGTGATGAAAGAAATACCTGAGAATAAATCATTCTCTCTACCATTATTCTGACATTTAAAATTCTTAAAATAAAGTGGTGATCCTAACTGACCTAAGACAGGGAATCTTTACTAGGATTAAATGTCAGGAATTGTGAAAAACTGAGTTTAAATGTATTTGTAAACCTCCGACTTCAACTGTATTTCTGTGGAGAACCTCAGTAGTGTGAGGAAGAGCAGCCTGTGGTGACTGTGTGACTGTGGTGACTGTGACTGTGGTGACTGTGGTGACTGTGTGACTGTGTGACTGTGTGACTGTGGTGACTGTGTGACTGTGGTGACTGTGTGACTGTGTGACTGTGGTGACTGTGTGACTGTGGTGACTGTGACTGTGGTGACTGTGACTGTGGTGACTGTGTGACTGTGTGACAGTGGTGACTGTGTGACTGTGTGACTGTGGTGACTGTGTGACTGTGGTGACTGTGTGACTGTGGTGACTGTGTGACTGTGTGACTGTGGTGACTGTGACTGTGACTGTGTGACTGTGTGACTGTGGTGACTGTGTGACTGTGTGACTGTGTGACTGTGTGACTGTGTGACCGTGGTGACTGTGTGACTGTGGTGTTAGTGATGCATGTTTATTTGCATCAGAGGAAAAGCTTGATCAGATTTCTGTAATTCAATCTAGTGTACATTTTAGATTTTGAATCAAAGGCTCTGAGTTATTGTTAGCCAACCTGCCAAACCAAGCCTAGTGCCAAACCAAGCCTAGTGCCAAACCAAGCCTAGTGCCAAACCAAGCCTAGTGCCAAACCAACACTAGTGCCAAACCAACACTAGTGCCAAACCAAGACTAGTGCCAAACCAACACTAGTGCCAAACCAAGACTAGTGCCAAACCCAGACTAGTGCCAAACCCAGACTAGTGCCAAACCAAGACTAGTGCCAAACCCAGACTAGTGCCAAACCAACACTAGTGCCAAACCAAGACTAGTGCCAAACCAACACTAGTGCCAAACCAAGACTAGTGCCAAACCCAGACTAGTGCCAAACCAAGACTAGTGCCAAACCCAGACTAGTGCCAAACCAGCTGTGGGTGCCATAACATTTCCTCTCTTCTCAGTTAGTCTGAACTCCAGCCTCACTACATAGTTGGTAACACTTTATTGAAGGGTACCTACATAAGGACTTAACCTTTCTTTTGACAGGGAGTCAATGCTAAGACCAATATCTCTTTTCCAGGTGAGCCCTGTACAGCACCACAATACACATCACAATACAATAAACACATTCAACATTAAAATACACGTTGTTATGCACAACATACATGAAAAGCAAAACACAATCATAAAAAACAGACAATCTTCAGTAAGAAGGTCCCCCTCTATTTTAAAGTGCATTGGAGGTAATTGGAGATCATTCATTGGAGATCATTAATTAATTGGAGATCATTCATTGGAGATCATTCATTGGAGATCATTCATTCATTGGAGATCATTCATTGGAGATAATTCATTCATTGGAGATCATTCATTCATTGGAGATCATTCATTCATTGGAGATCATTCATTCATTGGAGATCATTCATTCATTGGAGATCATTCATTCATTGGAGATCATTCATTGGAGATCATTCCACACGAGTGCATAAATGCTTATGTCAACATCCACAGGTTGATCTCTGTTAAGTAGTCCTTATGTCAACATCCGCAGGTTGATCTCTATTATGTAGTCCTTATGTCAACATCCGCAGGTTGATCTCTGTTAAGTAGTCCTTAGGTGAAGTGTTACTGCATAGTCAGGAACATAATGTATAGCTATCTCTCAGTTCATGATCACTCCCAGCATATACTGTACTGTACAACAGCAAGCAGTATTTGTTGAACGTCTCCTTACTTAACCACTATGGTCTAACTGGTCGACTACTGAAATGATAGGAACTTTACTTCTTAGAATGACCATAAGCTATATATATATAATTTTTTTATTTAAGAAAATGCCTTTAAATGTGACAATCTTCAGGACCAAATTAATTTTGAGATTTTCTCTAACGAGCTAATTAGCTAATTCCTTTCATTTCTCCCATCCCTTGGAATGGAACATGCATCATAACTGAAAGCCCCTGGTACTCTTTGTTGTATTGTAGTGTTATTAATGCAATAGGGCAAACTAATCACATTGTTCAAGAGAAAGGGAACTGCCTGAGGCCTGCACCCCCAAATGGCGGTCTATTCCCTATATCAGAGTTTCCCAAACTCAGTCCTGGGACCCCCCGGTTACACATTTTGGTTTTTGCCCTAGCACTACACAGCTGATTCAAATAACCAACTCTGCCCAATATAGTGCACTACTATTGACCTGAGCTCTGGTCTAAAGTAGTGCACTATAAAGGGTATAGGGTGCCATTTGGGACGCAGCCTAAAACTTGTTCAGCCCGTCGTGAAAGTTTACATTGTGTGGAGGTCTCGCTCTCTGTGCCTGTAACAATCTTTATGACCAATGTTATGTTATAGTCTAATTCTTTGTAAAGGTTGTGACTATTAGTGACGTATGTTAATGCATTAAAGTATATTAGGCAAAACAAAAATAATCTTAAGTAATGTGTATGTATGGACCCATATAGCAGGACTACATGATTCAAGTGTGCACTCACTGGATAAGAGTTTCTGCTGAAATGACTAAAATGTCAAATGTAAATACCTCCAAGAGCATTTTATTGTTGGAAATACTGTGTGTGGAAGTTACCTTTATGTATTCAGAAGAAAACAACATAGTTGATTAATATAATTAAAATGCCTGCAGTTTGTTTAGTGTGTGTGTGTGTGCGTGTGTGTGTACTAACACTAGTGTGTGTGTGTGTACTAACACTAGTGTGTGTGTGTGTGTACTAACACTAGTGTGTGTGTGTGTGTACTAACACTAGTGTGTGTGTGTGTGTGTGTACTAACACTAGTGTGTGTGTGTGTACTAACACTAGTGTGTGTGTGTGTGTACTAACACTAGTGTGTGTGTGTGTGTGTACTAACACTAGTGTGTGTGTGTGTACTAACACTAGTGTGTGTGTGTGTACTAACACTAGTGTGTGTGTGTGTGTGTGTGTGTACTAACACTAGTGTGTGTGTGTGTACTAACACTAGTGTGTGTGTGTGTGTGTGTGTTACCATGCTACCATGCTACCAGGCCGTCTCTCTGTGGGTCCAGTACAGCTAGTGGGTCAGTCTGCCCTGAACTCCCCAGCCTGGTCCCAGACCTATTACTGCTTTATAGGTAACTCCTATGTCTGCTGTATAGGTGACTCCTATGGTCGTTGTTTGTCAAACATGACGGTAAAAAACTGTACAAACAGATCTGGGACCAGGCTAGGTAATGTCCATAGGAGTTGGCAAGACAGCACAAACAGATCTGGGACCAGACCATCACCTCTCTGCAACCAGTTGGTCAGCCAGACTGCTACCAAAAACAACACAACTTGTGAAAACCAGATATGGGTTCAAATAGTATTTATTTTTTGTTTAAATACTTCAGCTTGCCTGGCCAAAAAGGCACCAATAGAATAGTCCCAAAAGTGAAAACCCCAGCTCTGCCCATCTAGCACTTCAGGCAAGCTCAATCAAACGTTCCAAAATATTTGAAAGAAAAGGAATACTATTCAAACTCCAGTCTATGCCTAACACAGACAACTTAAAGCCACACAATGTGGAAATGTGCTAATTCCATTCTAATTGATTTATCAATTAATTGATTAATTGATTCTCATTCTTGCTAAATGTGTTCTTTCCTCGTTTCGGTCCGTCTCTGTTTAAGTTAGACCCTCTGTTGTGGTTTTGTACTCTGTTGTTTGAAGGTTTTGCATATTGGGCTAGAATATACTGGATCTGCTGAGGTTTTGGGGTAGAATATACTGGATCTGCTGGGTTTTGGAATATAATATACTGGATCTGCTGGGGTTTTGCTTGTATACAAAATTGTTTATTTTCCTCTCAGTGGAATGTTCTCCTTTCTTTTTTTAATCAAGTTAATAAAGTTGATTGAAACCATTAAGTGGCCACTGATATCATTAATATGAGTATCCTCTATGTGTAAACTATGGGGAGACTGGGGGTGGTTGTTTAAACTATAGAGGAGACTGGGGATGGTTGTTTAAACTATAGAGGAGACTGGGGATGGTTGTTTAAACTATAGGGAGACTGGGGATGGTTGTTTAAACTATAGGGAGACTGGGGATGGTTGTTTAAACTATAGGGAGACTGGATATAGTTGTTTAAACTATAGGGAGACTGGGGATGGTTGTTTAAACTATAGGGAGACTGGGGATGGTTGTTTAAACTATAGGGAGACTGGGGATGGTTGTTTAAACTATAGGGAGACTGGGGATGGTTGTTTAAACTATAGGGAGACTGGGGATGGTTGTTTAAACTATAGGGAGACTGGGGATGGTTGTTTAAACTATAGGAGACTGGGGATGGTTGTTTAAACTATAGGGAGACTGGGGATGAGTTGTTTAAACTATAGGGAGACTGGGGATGGTTGTTTAAACTATAGGGAGACTGGGGATGGTTGTTTAAACTATAGGGAGACTGGGGATGGTTGTTTAAACTATAGGGAGACTGGATATAGTTGTTTAAACTATAGGGAGACTGGGGATAGTTGTTTAAACTATAGGGAGACTGGGGATGGTTGTTTAAACTATAGGGAGACTGGGGATGGTTGTTTAAACTATAGGGAGACTGGGGATGGTTGTTTAAACTATAGGGAGACTGGGGATGGTTGTTTAAACTATAGGGAGACTGGGGATGGTTGTTTAAACTATAGGGAGACTGGGGATGGTTGTTTAAACTATAGGGAGACTGGGGATGGTTGTTTAAACTATAGGGAGACTGGGGATGGTTGTTTAAACTATAGGGAGACTGGATATAGTTGTTTAAACTATAGGGAGACTGGGGATGGTTGTTTAAACTATAGGGAGACTGGGGATGGTTGTTTAAACTATAGGGAGACTGGGGATGGTTGTTTAAACTATAGGGAGCCTGGGGATGGTTGTTTAAACTATAGGGAGACTGGGGATGGTTGTTTAAACTATAGGGAGACTGGATATAGTTGTTTAAACTATAGGGAGACTGGGGATGGTTGTTTAAACTATAGGGAGACTGGGGATGGTTGTTTAAACTATAGGGAGACTGGGGATGGTTGTTTAAACTATAGGGGAGACTGGGGGATGGTTGTTTAAACTATAGGGAGACTGGGGATGGTTGTTTAAACTATAGGGAGACTGGGGATGGTTGTTTAAACTATAGGGAGACTGGGGATGGTTGTTTAAACTATAGGGAGACTGGGGATGGTTGTTTAAACTATAGGGAGACTAGAGGAGACTGGGGATGGTTGTTTAAACTATAGGGAGACTGGGGATGGTTGTTTAAACTATAGGGAGACTGGGGATGGTTGTTTAAACTATAGGGAGACTGGGGATGGTTGTTTAAACTATAGGGAGACTGGGGATGGTTGTTTAAACTATAGGGAGATGGGGATGGTTGTTTAAACTATAGGGAGACTGGGGATAGTTGTTTAAACTATAGTGGAGACTGGGGATGGTTGTTTAAACTATAGGGAGACTGGGGATGGTTGTTTAAATTATAGGGAGACTGGGGATGGTTGTTTAAACTATAGGGAGACTGGGGATGGTTGTTTAAACTATAGGGAGACTGGGGATGGTTGTTTAAACTATAGGGAGACTGGGGATGGTTGTTTAAACTATAGGGAGACTGGGGATGGTTGTTTAAACTATAGGGAGACTGGGGATGGTTGTTTAAACTATAGGGAGACTGGGGATGGTTGTTTAAACTATAGGGAGACTGGGGATGGTTGTTTAAACTATAGGGAGACTGGGGATGGTTGTTTAAACCTATAGGGAGACTGGGGATGGTTGTTTAAACTATAGGGAGACTGGGGATGGTTGTTTAAACTATAGGGAGACTGGGGATGGTTGTTTAAACTATAGGGAGACTGGGGATGGTTGTTTAAACTATAGGGAGACTGGGGATAGTTGTTTAAACTATAGGGAGACTGGGGATGGTTGTTTAAACTATAGGGAGACTGGGGATGGTTGTTTAAACTATAGGGAGACTGGGGATGGTTGTTTAAACTATAGGGAGACTGGGGATGGTTGTTTAAACTATAGGGAGACTGGGGATGGTTGTTTAAACTATAGGGAGACTGGGGATGGTTGTTTAAACTATAGGGAGACTGGGGATGGTTGTTTAAACTATAGGGAGACTGGGGATGGTTGTTTAAACTATAGGGAGACTGGGGATGGTTGTTTAAACTATAGGGAGACTGGGGATGGTTGTTTAAACTATAGGAGACTGGGGATGGTTGTTTAAACTATAGGAGACTGGGGATGGTTGTTTAAACTATAGGGAGACTGGGGATGGTTGTTTAAACTATAGGGAGACTGGGGATGGTTGTTTAAACTATAGGGAGACTGGGGATGGTTGTTTAAACTATAGGGAGACTGGGGATGGTTGTTTAAACTATAGGGAGACTGGGGATGGTTGTTTAAACTATAGGGAGACTGGGGATGGTTGTTTAAACTATAGGAGACTGGGGATGGTTGTTTAAACTATAGGGAGACTGGGGATGGTTGTTTAAACTATAGGGAGACTGGGGATGGTTGTTTAAACTATAGGGAGACTGGGGATGGTTGTTTAAACTATAGGGAGACTGGGGATGGTTGTTTAAACTATAGGAGACTGGGGATGGTTGTTTAAACTAATAGGAGACTGGGGATGGTTGTTTAAACTATAGGGAGACTGGGGATGGTTGTTTAAACTATAGGGAGACTGGGGATGGTTGTTTAAACTATAGGGAGACTGGGGATGGTTGTTTAAACTATAGGGAGACTGGGGATGGTTGTTTAAACTATAGGGAGACTGGGGATGGTTGTTTAAACTATAGGGAGACTGGGGATGGTTGTTTAAACTATAGGGAGACTGGGGATGGTTGTTTAAACTATAGGAGACTGGGGATGGTTGTTTAAACTATAGGGAGACTGGGGATGGTTGTTTAAACTATAGGGAGACTGGGGATGGTTGTTTAAACTATAGGGAGACTGGGGATGGTTGTTTAAACTATAGGGAGACTGGGGATGGTTGTTTAAACTATAGGGAGACTGGGGATGGTTGTTTAAACTATAGGGAGACTGGGGATGGTTGTTTAAACTATAGGGAGACTGGGGATAGTTGTTTAAACTATAGGGAGACTGGGGATGGTTGTTTAAACTATAGGGAGACTGGGGATGGTTGTTTAAACTATAGGGAGACTGGGGATGGTTGTTTAAACTATAGGGAGACTGGGGATGGTTGTTTAAACTATAGGGAGACTGGGGATGGTTGTTTAAACTATAGGGAGACTGGGGGATGGTTGTTTAAACTATAGGGAGACTGGGGATGGTTGTTTAAACTATAGGGAGACTGGGGATGGTTGTTTAAACTATAGGGAGACTGGGGATGGTTGTTTAAACTATAGGGAGACTGGGGATGGTTGTTTAAACTATAGGGAGACTGGGGATGGTTGTTTAAACTATAGGAGACTGGGGATGGTTGTTTAAACTATAGGGAGACTGGGGATGGTTGTTTAAACTATAGGGAGACTGGGGATGGTTGTTTAAACTATAGGGAGACTGGGGATGGTTGTTTAAACTATAGGGAGACTGGGGATGGTTGTTTAAACTATAGGAGACTGGGGATGGTTGTTTAAACTATAGGAGACTGGGGATGGTTGTTTAAACTATAGGGAGACTGGGGATGGTTGTTTAAACTATAGGGAGACTGGGGATGGTTGTTTAAACTATAGGGAGACTGGGGATGGTTGTTTAAACTATAGGGAGACTGGGGATGGTTGTTTAAACTATAGGGGAGACTGGGGATGGTTGTTTAAACTATAGGGAGACTGGGGATGGTTGTTTAAACTATAGGGAGACTGGGGATGGTTGTTTAAACTATAGGGAGACTGGATATGGTTGTTTAAACTATAGGGAGACTGGGGATGGTTGTTTAAACTATAGAGGAGACTGGGGATGGTTGTTTAAACTATAGGGAGACTGGGGGTGGTTGTTTAAACTATAGGGAGACTGGGGATGGTTGTTTAAACTATAGGGAGACTGGGGATGGTTGTTTAAACTATAGGGAGACTGGGGATGGTTGTTTAAACTATAGGGAGACTGGGGGATGGTTGTTTAAACTATAGGGAGACTGGGGATGGTTGTTTAAACTATAGGGAGACTGGGGATGGTTGTTTAAACTATAGGGAGACTGGGGATGGTTGTTTAAACTATAGGAGACTGGGGATGGTTGTTTAAACTATAGGGAGACTGGGGATGGTTGTTTAAACTATAGGGAGACTGGGGATGGTTGTTTAAACTATAGGGAGACTGGGGATGGTTGTTTAAACTATAGGGAGACTGGGGATGGTTGTTTAAACTATAGGGAGACTGGGGATGGTTGTTTAAACTATAGGGAGACTACTAAGAGACTGGGGATGGTTGTTTAAACTATAGGGAGACTGGGGATGGTTGTTTAAACTATAGGGGAGACTGGGGATGGTTGTTTAAACTATAGGAGACTGGGGATGGTTGTTTAAACTATAGGGAGACTGGGGATGGTTGTTTAAACTATAGGAGACTGGGGATGGTTGTTTAAACTATAGGGAGACTGGGGATGGTTGTTTAAACTATAGGAGACTGGGGATGGTTGTTTAAACTATAGGGAGACTGGGGATGGTTGTTTAAACTATAGGGAGACTGGGGATGGTTGTTTAAACTATAGGGAGACTGGGGATGGTTGTTTAAACTATAGGGAGACTGGGGATGGTTGTTTAAACTATAGGGAGACTGGGGATGGTTGTTTAAACTATAGGAGACTGGGGATGGTTGTTTAAACTATAGGGAGACTGGGGATGGTTGTTTAAACTATAGGGAGACTGGGGATGGTTGTTTAAACTATAGGGAGACTGGGGATGGTTGTTTAAACTATAGGGAGACTGGGGATGGTTGTTTAAACTATAGGGAGACTGGGGATGGTTGTTTAAACTATAGGGAGACTGGGGATGGTTGTTTAAACTATAGGGAGACTGGGGATGGTTGTTTAAACTATAGGGAGACTGGGGATGGTTGTTTAAACTATAGGAGACTGGGGATGGTTGTTTAAACTATAGGGAGACTGGGGATGGTTGTTTAAACTATAGGGAGACTGGGGATGGTTGTTTAAACTATAGGAGACTGGGGATGGTTGTTTAAACTATAGGGAGACTGGGGATGGTTGTTTAAACTATAGGGAGACTGGGGATGGTTGTTTAAACTATAGGGAGACTGGGGATGGTTGTTTAAACTATAGGGAGACTGGGGATGGTTGTTTAAACTATAGGAGACTGGGGATGGTTGTTTAAACTATAGGGAGACTGGGGATGGTTGTTTAAACTATAGGGAGACTGGGGATGGTTGTTTAAACTATAGGGAGACTGGGGATGGTTGTTTAAACTATAGGAGACTGGGGATGGTTGTTTAAACTATAGGGAGACTGGGGATAGTTGTTTAAACTATAGGGAGACTGGGGATGGTTGTTTAAACTATAGGGAGACTGGGGATGGTTGTTTAAACTATAGGGAGACTGGGGATGGTTGTTTAAACTATAGGGAGACTGGGGATGGTTGTTTAAACTATAGGGAGACTGGGGATGGTTGTTTAAACTATAGAGGAGACTGGGGATGGTTGTTTAAACTATAGGGAGACTGGGGATGGTTGTTTAAACTATAGGAGACTGGGGATGGTTGTTTAAACTATAGGGAGACTGGGGATGGTTGTTTAAACTATAGGGAGACTGGGGATGGTTGTTTAAACTATAGGGAGACTGGGGATGGTTGTTTAAACTATAGGGAGACTGGGGATGGTTGTTTAAACTATAGGGAGACTGGGGGATGGTTGTTTAAACTATAGGGAGACTGGGGATGGTTGTTTAAACTATAGGGAGACTGGGGATGGTTGTTTAAACTATAGGGAGACTGGGGATGGTTGTTTAAACTATAGGGAGACTGGGGATGGTTGTTTAAACTATAGGAAGACTGGGGATGGTTGTTTAAACTATAGGGAGACTGGGGATGGTTGTTTAAACTATAGGGAGACTGGGGATGGTTGTTTAAACTATAGGAGACTGGGGATGGTTGTTTAAACTATAGGGAGACTGGGGATGGTTGTTTAAACTATAGGGAGACTGGGGATGGTTGTTTAAACTATAGGGAGACTGGGGATGGTTGTTTAAACTATAGGGAGACTGGGGATGGTTGTTTAAACTATAGGGAGACTGGGGATGGTTGTTTAAACTATAGGGGAGACTGGGGATGGTTGTTTAAACTATAGGGAGACTGGGGATGGTTGTTTAAACTATAGGGAGACTGGGGATGGTTGTTTAAACTATAGGGAGACTGGGGATGGTTGTTTAAACTATAGGGAGACTGGGGATGGTTGTTTAAACTATAGGGAGACTGGGGATGGTTGTTTAAACTATAGGGAGACTGGGGATAGTTGTTTAAACTATAGGGAGACTGGGGATGGTTGTTTAAACTATAGGGAGACTGGGGATGGTTGTTTAAACTATAGGAGACTGGGGATGGTTGTTTAAACTATAGGGAGACTGGGGATGGTTGTTTAAACTATAGGGAGACTGGGGATGGTTGTTTAAACTATAGGGAGACTGGGGATGGTTGTTTAAACTATAGGAGACTGGGGATGGTTGTTTAAACTATAGGGAGACTGGGGATGGTTGTTTAAACTATAGGGAGACTGGGGATGGTTGTTTAAACTATAGGGAGACTGGGGATGGTTGTTTAAACTATAGGGAGACTGGGGATGGTTGTTTAAACTATAGGGAGACTGGGGATGGTTGTTTAAACTATAGGGAGACTGGGGATGGTTGTTTAAACTATAGGAGACTGGGGATGGTTGTTTAAACTATAGGGAGACTGGGGATGGTTGTTTAAACTATAGGGAGACTGGGGATGGTTGTTTAAACTATAGGGAGACTGGGGATGGTTGTTTAAACTATAGGGAGACTGGGGATGGTTGTTTAAACTATAGGAGACTGGGGATGGTTGTTTAAACTATAGGGGGACTGGGGATGGTTGTTTAAACTATAGGGAGACTGGGGATGGTTGTTTAAACTATAGGGAGACTGGGGATGGTTGTTTCAAACTATAGGAGACTGGGGATGGTTGTTTAAACTATAGGGAGACTGGGGATGGTTGTTTAAACTATAGGGAGACTGGGGATGGTTGTTTAAACTATAGGGAGACTGGGGATGGTTGTTTAAACTATAGGGAGACTGGGGATGGTTGTTTAAACTATAGGAGACTGGGGATGGTTGTTTAAACTATAGGGAGACTGGGGGTGGTTGTTTAAACTATAGGGAGACTGGGGATGGTTGTTTAAACTATAGGAGACTGGGGATGGTTGTTTAAACTATAGGGAGACTGGGGATGGTTGTTTAAACTATAGGGAGACTGGGGATGGTTGTTTAAACTATAGGGAGACTGGGGATGGTTGTTTAAACTATAGGGAGACTGGGGATGGTTGTTTAAACTATAGGGAGACTGGGGATGGTTGTTTAAACTATAGGGAGACTGGGGATGGTTGTTTAAACTATAGGAGACTGGGGATGGTTGTTTAAACTATAGGGAGACTGGGGATGGTTGTTTAAACTATAGGGAGACTGGGGATGGTTGTTTAAACTATAGGAGACTGATGGTTGTTTAAACTATAGGGAGACTGGGGATAGTTGTTTAAACTATAGGGAGACTGGGGATGGTTGTTTAAACTATAGGGAGACTGGGGATGGTTGTTTAAACTATAGGAGACTGGGGATGGTTGTTTAAACTATAGGGAGACTGGGGATGGTTGTTTAAACTATAGGGAGACTGGGGATGGTTGTTTAAACTATAGGGAGACTGGGGATGGTTGTTTAAACTATAGGGAGACTGGGGATGGTTGTTTAAACTATAGGGAGACTGGGGATGGTTGTTTAAACTATAGGGAGACTGGGGATGGTTGTTTAAACTATAGGAGACTGGGGATGGTTGTTTAAACTATAGGGAGACTGGGGATGGTTGTTTAAACTATAGGGAGACTGGGGATGGTTGTTTAAACTATAGGGAGACTGGGGATGGTTGTTTAAACTATAGGGAGACTGGGGATGGATTGTTTAAACTATAGGGAGACTGGGGATGGTTGTTTAAACTATAGGGAGACTGGGGATGGTTGTTTAAACTATAGGAGACTGGGGATGTTTAAACTATAGGAGACTGGGGATGGTTGTTTAAACTATAGGGAGACTGGGATGGTTGTTTAAACTATAGGAGACTGGGGATGGTTGTTTAAACTATAGGGAGACTGGGGATGGTTGTTTTAAACTATAGGGAGACTGGGGATGGTTGTTTAAACTATAGGGAGACTGGGGATGGTTGTTTAAACTATAGGGAGACTGGGGATGGTTGTTTAAACTATAGGGAGACTGGGGATGGTTGTTTAAACTATAGGAGACTGGGGATGGTTGTTTAAACTATAGGGAGACTGGGGATGGTTGTTTAAACTATAGGAGACTGGGGATGGTTGTTTAAACTATAGGGAGACTGGGGATGGTTGTTTAAACTATAGGGAGACTGGGGATGGTTGTTTAAACTATAGGGAGACTGGGGATGGTTGTTTAAACTATAGGGAGACTGGGGATGGTTGTTTAAACTATAGGGAGACTGGGGGATGGTTGTTTAAACTAACTAGGGAGACTGGGGATGGTTGTTTAAACTATAGGAGACTGGGGATGGTTGTTTAAACTATAGGAGACTGGGGATGGTTGTTTTTAAACTATAGGGAGACTGAGGGGATGGTTGTTTAAACTATAGGAGACTGGGGATGGTTGTTTAAACTATAGGGAGACTGGGGATGGTTGTTTTAAACTATAGGGAGACTGGGGATGGTTGTTTAAACTATAGGGAGACTGGGGATGGTTGTTTTAAACTATAGGAGACTGGGGATGGTTGTTTAAACTATAGGAGACTGGGGATGGTTGTTTAAACTATAGGGAGACTGGGGATGGTTGTTTAAACTATAGGGAGACTGGGGATGGTTGTTTAAACTATAGGGAGACTGGGGATGGTTGTTTAAACTATAGGGAGACTGGGGAGATGGTTGTTTAAACTATAGGGAGACTGGGGGATGGTTGTTTAAACTATAGGAGACTGGGGATGGTTGTTTTAAACTATAGGGAGCTGGGGATGGTTGTTTAAACTATAGGAGACTGGGGATGGTTGTTTAAACTATAGGGAGACTGGGGATGGTTGTTTAAACTATAGGGAGACTGGGGATGGTTGTTTAAACTATAGGGAGACTGGGGATGGTTGTTTAAACTATAGGAGACTGGGATGGTTGTTTAAACTATAGGGAGACTGGGGATGGTTGTTTAAACTATAGGGAGACTGGGGATGGTTGTTTAAACTATGGGGAGACTGGGGATGGTTGTTTAAACTATAGGGAGACTGGGTATGGTTGTTTAAACTATAGGAGACTGGGGATGGTTGTTTAAACTATAGGGAGACTGGGGATGGTTGTTTAAACTATAGGAGACTGGGGATGGTTGTTTAAACTATAGGGAGACTGGGGATGGTTGTTTAAACTATAGGGAGACTGGGGATGGTTGTTTAAACTATAGGGAGACTGGGGATGGTTGTTTAAACTATAGGGAGACTGGGGATGGTTATTTAAACTATAGGGAGACTGGGGATGGTTGTTTAAACTATAGGGAGACTGGGGATGGTTGTTTTAAACTATAGGGAGACTGGGGATGGTTGTTTAAACTATAGGGAGACTGGGGATGGTTGTTTAAACTATAGGGAGACTGGGGATGGTTGTTTAAACTATAGGAGACTGGGGATGGTTGTTTAAACTATAGGAGACTGGGGATAGTTGTTTAAACTATAGGAGACTGGGGATGGTTGTTTAAACTATAGAGACTGGGGGGATGGTTGTTTAAACTATAGGGAGACAAGGGATGGTTGTTTAAACTATAGGGAGACTGGGGATGGTTGTTTAAACTATAGGGAGACTGGGGATGGTTGTTTAAACTATAGGGAGACTGGGGATGGTTGTTTAAACTATAGGAGACTGGGGATGGTTGTTTTAAACTATAGGAGACTGGGGATGGTTGTTTAAACTATGGGAGACTGGGGATGGTTGTTTAAACTATAGGGAGATTGGGGATGGTTGTTTAAACTATAGGGAGACTGGGATGGTTGTTTAAACTATAGGGAGACTGGGGATGGTTGTTTAAACTATAGGGAGACTGGGGATGGTTGTTTAAACTATAGGGAGACTGGGGATGGTTGTTTAAACTATAGGGAGACTGGGGATGGTTGTTTAAACTATAGGGAGACTGGGGATGGTTGTTTAAACTATAGGGAGACTGGGGATGGTTGTTTAAACTATAGGGAGACTGGGGATGGTTGTTTAAACTATAGGGAGACTGGGGATGGTTGTTTAAACTATAGGGAGACTGGGGATGGTTGTTTAAACTATAGGGAGACTGGGGATGGTTGTTTAAACTATAGGAGACTGGGGATGGTTGTTTAAACTATAGGGAGACTGGGGATGGTTTGTTTAAACTATAGGGAGACTGGGGATGGTTGTTTAAACTATAGGGAGACTGGGGATGGTTGTTTAAACTATAGGAGACTGGGGATGGTTGTTTTAAACTACTAGGGAGACTGGGGATGGTTGTTTAAACTATAGGTAGACTGGGGATAGTTGTTTAAACTATAGGAGACTGGGGATGGTTGTTTAAACTATAGGAGCGGAGACTGGGGATGGTTGTTTAAACTATAGGGAGACTGGGGATGGTTGTTTAAACTATAGGGAGACTGGGGATGGTTGTTTAAACTATAGGGAGACTGGGGATGGTTGTTTAAACTATAGGAGACTGGGGATGGTTGTTTAAACTATAGGAGACTGGGGATGGTTGTTTAAACTATAGAGGGACTGGGGATGGTTGTTTAAACTATAGGGAGATGGGGATGGTTGTTTAAACTATAGGGAGACTGGGGATGGTTGTTTAAACCTATAGGGAGACTGGGGATGGTTGTTTAAACTATAGGGAGACTGGGGATGGTTGTTTAAACTTTAGGGAGACTGGGGATGGTTGTTTAAACTATAGGGAGACTGGGGGATGGTTGTTTAAACTATAGGGAGACTGGGGATGGTTGTTTAAACTATAGGGAGACTGGGGATGGTTGTTTAAACTATAGGAGACTGGGTGGTTGTTTAAACTATAGGAGACTTGGGGATGGTTGTTTAAACTATAGGGAGACTGGGGATGGTTGTTTAAACTATAGGGAGACTGGGGATGGTTGTTTAAACTATAGGAGACTGGGGATGGTTGTTTAAACTATAGGGAGACTGGGGATGGTTTAAACTATAGGGAGACTGGGGATGGTTGTTTAAACTATAGGGAGACTGGGGATGGTTGTTTAAACTATAGGGAGACTGGGGATGGTTATTTAAACTATAGGGAGACTGGGGATGGTTGTTTAAACTATAGGAGACTGGGGATGGTTGTTTAAACTATAGGAGACTGGGGATGGTTGTTTAAACTATAGGGAGACTGGGGATGGTTGTTTAAACTATAGGGAGACTGGGGATAATTGTTTAAACTATAGGGAGACTGGGGATGGTTGTTTAAACTATAGGGAGACTGGGGATGGTTGTTTAAACTATAGGGAGACTGGGGATGGTTGTTTAAACTATAGGAGACTGGGATAGTTGTTTAAACTATAGGGAGACTGGGGATGGTTGTTTAAACTATAGGGAGACTGGGGATGGTTGTTTAAACTATAGGGAGACTGGGGATGGTTGTTTAAACTATAGGGAGACTGGGGATGGTTGTTTAAACTATAGGGAGACTGGGGATGGTTGTTTAAACTATAGGAGACTGGGGATGGTTGTTTAAACTATAGGGAGACTGGGGATGGTTGTTTAAACTATAGGGAGACTGGGGATGGTTGTTTAAACTATAGGGAGACTGGGGAGTGGTTGTTTAAACTATAGGGAGACTGGGGATGGTTGTTTAAACTATAGGGAGACTGGGGATGGTTGTTTAAACTATAGGGAGACTGGGGATGGTTGTTTAAACTATAGGGAGACTGGGGATGGTTGTTTAAACTATAGGGAGACTGGGGATGGTTGTTTAAACTATAGGGAGACTGGGGATGGTTGTTTAAACTATAGGGAGACTGGGGATGGATTTGTTTAAACTATAGGGAGACTGGGGATGGTTGTTTAAACTATAGGGAGACTGGGGATGGTTGTTTAAACTATAGGAGACTGGGGATAGTTGTTTAAACTATAGGGGAGACTGGGGATGGTTGTTTAAACTATAGGGAGACTGGGGATGGTTGTTTAAACTATAGGGAGACTGGGGATGGTTGTTTTAAACTATAGGGAGACTGGGGATGGTTGTTTAAACTATAGGGAGACTGGGGATGGTTGTTTAAACTATAGGGAGACTGGGGATGGTTGTTTAAACTATAGGGAGACTGGGGATGGTTGTTTAAACTATAGGGAGACTGGGGATGGTTGTTTAAACTATAGGGAGACTGGGGATGGTTGTTTAAACTATAGGGAGACTGGGGATGGTTGTTTAAACTATAGGGAGACTAGAGGAGACTGGGGATGGTTGTTTAAACTATAGGGAGACTGGGGATGGTTGTTTAAACTATAGGGAGACTGGATATAGTTGTTTAAACTATAGGGAGACTGGGGATAGTTGTTTAAACTATAGGGAGACTGGGGATGGTTGTTTAAACTATAGGGAGACTGGGGGATGGTTGTTTAAACTATAGGGAGACTGGGGATGGTTGTTTAAACTATAGGAGACTGGGGATGGTTGTTTAAACTATAGGGAGACTGGGGATAGTTGTTTAAACTATAGGAGACTGGGGATGGTTGTTTAAACTATAGGGAGACTGGGGATGGTTGTTTAAACTATAGGAGACTGGGGATGGTTGTTTAAACTATAGGAGACTGGGGGATGGTTGTTTAAACTATAGGGAGACTGGGGATGGTTGTTTAAACTATAGGAGACTGGGGATGGTTGTTTAAACTATAGGGAGACTGGGGATGGTTGTTTAAACTATAGGGAGACTGGGGATGGTTGTTTAAACTATAGGAGACTGGGGATGGTTGTTTAAACTATAGGAGACTGGGGATGGTTGTTTAAACTATAGGGAGACTGGGGATGGTTGTTTAAACTATAGGAGACTGGGGATGGTTGTTTAAACTATAGGGAGACTGGGGATGGTTGTTTAAACTATAGGGAGACTGGGGATGGTTGTTTAAACTATAGGGAGACTGGGGATGGTTGTTTAAACTATAGGGAGACTGGGGATGGTTGTTTAAACTATAGGAAGAGACTGGGGATGGTTGTTTAAACTATAGGGAGACTGGGGATGGTTGTTTAAACTATAGGGGAGACTGGGGATGGTTGTTTAAACTATAGGGAGACTGGGGATGGTTGTTTAAACTATAGGGAGACTGGGGATGGTTGTTTAAACTATAGGGAGACTGGGGATGGTTGTTTAAACTATAGGGAGACTGGGGATGGTTGTTTGAAACTAGGAGACTGGGGATAGTTGTTTAAACTATAGCTAGACTGGGGATGGTTGTTTAAACTATAGGGAGACTGGGGGATGGTTGTTTAAACTATAGGGAGACTGGGGATGGTTGTTTAAACTATAGGAGACTGGGGATGGTTGTTTAAACTATAGGGAGACTGGGGATGGTTGTTTAAACTATAGGGAGACTGGGATGGTTGTTTGAAACTATAGGAGACTGGGGATAGTTGTTTAAACTATAGGGAGACTGGGGATGGTTGTTTAAACTATAGGGAGACTGGGGGATGGTTGTTTAAACTATAGGGAGACTGGGGATGGTTGTTTAAACTATAGAGACTGGGATGGTTGTTTAAACTATAGAGAGACTGGGGATGGTTCCGTTTTAAACTATAGGGAGACTGGGGATAGTTGTTTAAACTATAGGAGACTGGGGATGGTTTGTTTAAACTATAGGGAGACTGGGGATGGTTGTTTGGAAACTATAGGAGACTGGGGATGGTTGTTTAAACTATAGGGAGACTGGGGATGGTTGTTTAAACTATAGGGAGACTGGGGATGGTTGTTTAAACTATAGGAGAGACTGGGGATGGTTGTTTAAACTATAGGGAGACTGGGGATGGTTGTTTAAACTATAGGGAGACTGGGGATGGTTGTTTAAACTATAGGGAGACTGGGGATGGTTGTTTAAACTATAGGGAGACTGGGGATGGTTGTTTCTAAACTATAGGGAGACTGGGGATGGTTGTTAAACTATAGGGAGACTGGGGATGGTTGTTTAAACTATAGGAGACTGGGGATGGTTATTTAAACTATAGGGAGACTGGGGATGGTTGTTTAAACTATAGGGAGACTGGGGATGGTTGTTTAAACTATAGGGAGACTGGGGATGGTTGTTTAAACTATAGGGAGACTGGGGATAGTTGTTTAAACTATAGGAGACTGGGGATGGTTGTTTAAACTATAGGGAGACTGGGGATGGTTGTTTAAACTATAGGGAGACTGGGGATGGTTGTTTAAACTATAGAGACTGGGGATGGTTGTTTAAACTATAGGGAGACTGGGGATGGTTGTTTTAAACTATAGGGAGACTGGGGATGGTTGTTTAAACTATAGGAGACTGGGATGGTTGTTTAAACTATAGGAGACTGGGGATGGTTGTTTAAACTAGAGACTGGGGATGGTTGTTTAAACTATAGGAGACTGGGGATGGTTGTTTAAACTATAGGAGACTGGGGATGGTTGTTTAAACTATAGGAGACTGGGATGGTTGTTTAAACTATAGGGGAGACTGGGATAGTTGTTTAAACTATAGGGAGACTGGGGATGGTTGTTTAAACTATAGGGAGACTGGGGATGGTTGTTTAAACTATAGGAGACTGGGGATGGTTGTTTAAACTATAGGGAGACTGGGGATGGTTGTTTAAACTATAGGGAGACTGAGGATGGTTGTTTAAACTATAGGGAGACTGGGGATGGTTGTTTAAACTATAGGGAGACTGGGGATGGTTGTTTAAACTATAGGGAGACTGGGGATGGTTGTTTAAACTATAGGGAGACTGAGGATGGTTGTTTAAACTATAGGGAGACTGGGGGATGGTTGTTTAAACTATAGGGAGACTGGGGATGGTTGTTTAAACTATAGGGAGCCTGGGGATGGTTGTTTAAACTATAGGGAGACTGGGGATGGTTGTTTAAACTATAGGGAGACTGGGATGGTTGTTTAAACTATAGGGAGACTGGGGATGGTTGTTTAAACTATAGGGAGACTGGGGATGGTTGTTTAAACTATAGGGAGACTGGGGATGGTTGTTTAAACTATAGGAGACTGGGGATGGTTGTTTAAACTATAGGGAGACTGGGGATGGTTGTTTAAACTATAGGGAGACTGGGGATGGTTGTTTAAACTATAGGGAGACTGGGATGGTTGTTTAAACTATAGGAGACTGGGGATGGTTGTTTAAACTATAGGGAGACTGGGGATGGTTGTTTAAACTATAGGGAGACTGGGGATGGTTGTTTAAACTATAGGGAGACTGGGGATGGTTGTTTAAACTATAGGGAGACTGGGGATGGTTGTTTAAACTATAGGGAGACTGGGGATGGTTGTTTAAACTATAGGGAGACTGGGGATGGTTGTTTAAACTATAGGGAGACTGGGGATAGTTGTTTAAACTATAGGGAGACTGGGGATGGTTGTTTAAACTATAGGGGAGACTGGGGATGGTTGTTTAAACTATAGGAGACTGGGGATGGTTGTTTAAACTATGGGAGACTGGGGATGGTTGTTTAAACTATAGGGAGACTGGGGATGGTTGTTTAAACTATAGGGAGACTGGGGATGGTTGTTTAAACTATAGGAGACTGGGGATGGTTGTTTAAACTATAGGGAGACTGGGGATGGTTGTTTAAACTATAGAGACTGGGGATGGTTGTTTAAACTATAGGGAGACTGGGGATGGTTGTTTAAACTATAGGGAGACTGGGGATGGTTGTTTAAACTATAGGGAGACTGGGGATGGTTGTTTAAACTATAGAGAGACTGGGGATGGTTGTTTAAACTATAGGGAGACTGGGGATGGTTGTTTAAACTATAGGGAGACTGGGGGTGGTTGTTTAAACTATAGGGAGACTGGGGATGGTTGTTTAAACTATAGGGAGACTGGGGATTGTTGTTTAAACTATAGGGAGACTGGGGATGGTTGTTTAAACTATAGGAGACTGGGGATGGTTGTTTAAACTATAGGAGACTGGGGATGGTTGTTTAAACTATAGGGGAGACTGGGGATGGTTGTTTAAACTATAGGGAGACTGGGGATGGTTGTTTAAACTATAGGAGACTGGGGATGGTTGTTTAAACTATAGGGAGACTGGGGATGGTTGTTTAAACTATAGGGAGACTGGGGATGGTTGTTTAAACTATAGGGAGACTGGGGATGGTTGTTTAAACTATAGAGACTGGGGGATGGTTGTTTAAACTATAGGGAGACTGGGGATGGTTGTTTAAACTATAGGGAGACTGGGGATGGTTGTTTAAACTATAGGGAGACTGGGGATGGTTGTTTAAACTATAGGGAGACTGGGGATGGTTGTTTTAAACTATAGGGAGACTGGGGATGGTTGTTTAAACTATAGGGAGACTGGGTATAGTTGTTTAAACTATAGGAGACTGGGGATGGTTGTTTAAACTATAGGGAGACTGGGGATGGTTGTTTAAACTATAGGGAGACTGGGGATGGTTGTTTAAACTATAGGGAGACTGGGGATGGTTGTTTAAACTATAGGGAGACTGGGGATGGTTGTTTAAACTATAGGGAGACTGGGGATGGTTGTTTAAACTATAGGGAGACTGGGGATGGTTGTTTAAACTATAGGGAGACTGGGGATGGTTGTTTAAACTATAGGGAGACTGGGGATGGTTGTTTAAACTATAGGAGACTGGGGATGGTTGTTTAAACTATAGGGAGACTGGGGATGGTTGTTTAAACTATAGGAGACTGGGGATGGTTGTTTAAACTATAGGAGACTGGGGATGGTTGTTTAAACTATAGGGAGACTGGGGATGGTTGTTTAAACTATAGGGAGACTGGGGATGGTTGTTTAAACTATAGGGAGACTGGGGATGGTTGTTTAAACTATAGGGAGACTGGGAGATGGTTGTTTAAACTATAGGGAGACTGGGGATGGTTGTTTAAACTATAGGGAGACTGGGGATGGTTGTTTAAACTATAGGGAGACTGGGGATGGTTGTTTAAACTATAGGAGACTGGGGATGGTTGTTTAAACTATAGGGAGACTGGGGATGGTTGTTTAAACTATAGGGAGACTGGGGATGGTTGTTTTAAACTATAGGAGACTGGGGATGGTTGTTTAAACTATAGGGAGACTGGGGATGGTTGTTTAAACTATGGGAGACTGGGGATGGTTGTTTAAACTATAGGGAGACTGGGGGATGGTTGTTTAAACTATAGGGAGACTGGGGATGGTTGTTTAAACTATAGGGAGACTGGGGATGGTTGTTTAAACTATAGGGAGACTGGGGATGGTTGTTTAAACTATAGGGAGACTGGGGATGGTTGTTTAAACTATAGGGAGACTGGGGATGGTTGTTTAAACTATAGGGAGACTGGGGATAGTTGTTTAAACTATAGGAGACTGGGGATGGTTGTTTAAACTATAGGGAGACTGGGGGATGGTTGTTTAAACTATAGGGAGACTGGGGATGGTTGTTTAAACTATAGGAGACTGGGGATGGTTGTTTAAACTATAGGGAGACTGGGGATGGTTGTTTAAACTATAGGGAGACTGGGGATGGTTGTTTAAACTATAGGGAGACTGGGGATGGTTGTTTAAACTATAGGAGACTGGGGATGGTTGTTTAAACTATAGGGAGACTGGGGGATGGTTGTTTAAACTATAGGGAGACTGGGGATGGTTGTTTAAACTATAGGGAGACTGGGGATGGTTGTTTAAACTATAGGGAGACTGGGGATGGTTGTTTAAACTATAGGAGACTGGGGATGGTTGTTTAAACTATAGGGAGACTGGGGATGGTTGTTTAAACTATAGGGAGACTGGGGATGGTTGTTTAAACTATAGGAGACTGGGGATGGTTGTTTAAACTATAGGGAGACTGGGGATGGTTGTTTAAACTATAGGGAGACTGGGGATGGTTGTTTAAACTATAGGGAGACTGGGGATGGTTGTTTAAACTATAGGGAGACTGGGGATGGTTGTTTAAACTATAGGGAGACTGGGGATGGTTGTTTAAACTATAGGGAGACTGGGGATGGTTGTTTAAACTATAGGGAGACTGGGGATGGTTGTTTAAACTATAGGAGACTGGGGATGGTTGTTTAAACTATAGGGAGACTGGGGATGGTTGTTTAAACTATAGGAGACTGGGGATGGTTGTTTAAACTATAGGGAGACTGGGGATGGTTGTTTAAACTATAGGGAGACTGGGGATGGTTGTTTAAACTATAGGGAGACTGGGGATGGTTGTTTAAACTATAGGGAGACTGGGGATGGTTGTTTAAACTATAGGAGACTAAGAGGGGGATGGTTGTTTAAACTATAGGGAGACTGGGGATGGTTGTTTAAACTATAGGGAGACTGGGGATGGTTGTTTAAACTATAGGGAGACTGGGGATGGTTGTTTAAACTATAGGGAGACTGGGGATGGTTGTTTAAACTATAGGGAGACTGGGGATGGTTGTTTAAACTATAGGGAGACTGGGGATGGTTGTTTAAACTATAGGGAGACTGGGGATGGTTGTTTAAACTATAGGGAGACTGGGTGATGGTTGTTTAAACTATAGGAGACTGGGGATGGTTGTTTAAACTATAGGGAGACTGGGGATGGTTGTTTAAACTATAGGGAGAACTGGGGATGGTTGTTTAAACTATAGGGAGACTGGGGATGGTTGTTTAAACTATAGAGGAGACTGGGGATGGTTGTTTAAACTATAGGGAGACTGGGGATGGTTGTTTAAACTATAGGGAGACTGGGGATGGTTGTTTAAACTATAGGGAGACTGGGGATGGTTGTTTAAACTATAGGGAGACTGGGGATGGTTGTTTAAACTATAGGGAGACTGGGGATGGTTGTTTAAACTATAGGGAGACTGGGGATGGTTGTTTAAACTATAGGGAGACTGGGGATGGTTGTTTAAACTATAGGAGACTGGGGATGGTTGTTTAAACTATAGGGAGACTGGGGATGGTTGTTTAAACTATAGGGAGACTGGGGATGGTTGTTTAAACTATAGGGAGACTGGGGATGGTTGTTTAAACTATAGGGAGACTGGGGATGGTTGTTTAAACTATAGGGAGACTGGGGATGGTTGTTTAAACTATAGGGAGACTGGGGGATGGTTGTTTAAACTATAGGGAGACTGGGGATGGTTGTTTAAACTATAGGGAGACTGGGGATGGTTGTTTAAACTATAGGGAGACTGGGGATGGTTGTTTAAACTATAGGGAGACTGGGGATGGTTGTTTAAACTATAGGGAGACTGGGGATGGTTGTTTAAACTATAGGGAGACTGGGGATGGTTGTTTAAACTATAGGAGACTGGGGATGGTTGTTTAAACTATAGGGAGACTGGGGATGGTTGTTTAAACTATAGGGAGACTGGGGATGGTTGTTTAAACTATAGGAGACTGGGGATGGTTGTTTAAACTATAGGGAGACTGGGGATGGTTGTTTAAACTATAGGGAGACTGGGGATGGTTGTTTAAACTATAGGGAGACTGGGGATGGTTGTTTAAACTATAGGAGACTGGGGATGGTTGTTTAAACTATAGGGAGACTGGGGATGGTTGTTTAAACTATAGGGAGACTGGGGATGGTTGTTTAAACTATAGGGAGACTGGGGATGGTTGTTTAAACTATAGGGAGACTGGGGATGGTTGTTTAAACTATAGGGAGACTGGGGATGGTTGTTTAAACTATAGGGAGACTGGGGATGGTTGTTTAAACTATAGGGAGACTGGGGATGGTTGTTTAAACTATAGGGAGACTGGGGATGGTTGTTTAAACTATAGGGAGACTGGGGATGGTTGTTTAAACTATAGGGAGACTGGGGATGGTTGTTTAAACTATAGGGAGACTGGGGATGGTTGTTTAAACTATAGGGAGACTGGGGATGGTTGTTTAAACTATAGGGAGACTGGGGATGGTTGTTTAAACTATAGGGAGACTGGGGATGGTTGTTTAAACTATAGGGAGACTGGGGATGGTTGTTTAAACTATAGGGAGATTGGGGATGGTTGTTTAAACTATAGGGAGACTGGGATGGTTGTTTAAACTATAGGGAGACTGGGGATGGTTGTTTAAACTATAGGGAGACTGGGGATGGTTGTTTAAACTATAGGGAGACTGGGGATGGTTGTTTAAACTATAGGGAGACTAGAGGAGACTGGGGATGGTTGTTTAAACTATAGGGAGACTGGGGATGGTTGTTTAAACTATAGGGAGACTGGGGATGGTTGTTTAAACTATAGGGAGACTGGGGATGGTTGTTTAAACTATAGGGAGACTGGGGATGGTTGTTTAAACTATAGGGAGACTGGGGATGGTTGTTTAAACTATAGGGAGACTGGGGATGGTTGTTTAAACTATAGGGAGACTGGGGATGGTTGTTTAAACTATAAGGAGACTGGGGATGGTTGTTTAAACTATAGGGAGACTGGGGATGGTTGTTTAAACTATAGGGAGACTGGGGATGGTTGTTTAAACTATAGGGAGACTGGGGATGGTTGTTTAAACTATAGGGAGACTGGGGATGGTTGTTTAAACTATAGGGAGACTGGGGATGGTTGTTTAAACTATAGGGAGACTGGGGATGGTTGTTTAAACTATAGGGAGACTGGGGATGGTTGTTTAAACTATAGGGAGACTGGGGATGGTTGTTTAAACTATAGGGAGACTGGGGATGGTTGTTTAAACTATAGGAGACTGGGGATGGTTGTTTAAACTATAGGGAGACTGGGGATGGTTGTTTAAACTATAGGGAGACTGGGGATGGTTGTTTAAACTATAGGGAGACTGGGGATGGTTGTTTAAACTATAGGGAGACTGGGGATGGTTGTTTAAACTATAGGGAGACTGGGGATGGTTGTTTAAACTATAGGGAGACTGGGGATGGTTGTTTAAACTATAGGAGACTGGGGATGGTTGTTTAAACTATAGGGAGACTGGGGATGGTTGTTTAAACTATAGGGAGACTGGGGATGGTTGTTTAAACTATAGGGAGACTGGGGATGGTTGTTTAAACTATAGGGAGACTGGGGATGGTTGTTTAAACTATAGGGAGACTGGGGATGGTTGTTTAAACTATAGGGAGACTGGGGATGGTTGTTTAAACTATAGGGAGACTGGGGATGGTTGTTTAAACTATAGGGAGACTGGGGATGGTTGTTTAAACTATAGGGAGACTGGGGATGGTTGTTTAAACTATAGGGAGACTGGGGATGGTTGTTTAAACTATAGGGAGACTGGGGATGGTTGTTTAAACTATAGGGAGACTGGGGATGGTTGTTTAAACTATAGGGAGACTGGGGATGGTTGTTTAAACTATAGGGAGACTGGGGATGGTTGTTTAAACTATAGGGAGACTGGGGATGGTTGTTTAAACTATAGGGAGACTGGGGATGGTTGTTTAAACTATAGGGAGACTGGGGATGGTTGTTTAAACTATAGGGAGACTGGGGATGGTTGTTTAAACTATAGGGAGACTGGGGATGGTTGTTTAAACTATAGGGAGACTGGGGATGGTTGTTTAAACTATAGGGAGACTGGGGATGGTTGTTTAAACTATAGGGAGACTGGGGATGGTTGTTTAAACTATAGGGAGACTGGGGATGGTTGTTTAAACTATAGGGAGACTGGGGATGGTTGTTTAAACTATAGGGAGACTGGGGATGGTTGTTTAAACTATAGGGAGACTGGGGATGGTTGTTTAAACTATAGGGAGACTGGGGATGGTTGTTTAAACTATAGGGAGACTGGGGATGGTTGTTTAAACTATAGGGAGACTGGGGATGGTTGTTTAAACTATAGGGAGACTGGGGATGGTTGTTTAAACTATAGGGAGACTGGGGATGGTTGTTTAAACTATAGGGAGACTGGGGATGGTTGTTTAAACTATAGGGAGACTGGGGATGGTTGTTTAAACTATAGGGAGACTGGGGATGGTTGTTTAAACTATAGGGAGACTGGGGATGGTTGTTTAAACTATAGGGGAGACTGGGGATGGTTGTTTAAACTATAGGGAGACTGGGGATGGTTGTTTAAACTATAGGGAGACTGGGGATGGTTGTTTAAACTATAGGGAGACTGGGGATGGTTGTTTAAACTATAGGGAGACTGGGGATGGTTGTTTAAACTATAGGGAGACTGGGGATGGTTGTTTAAACTATAGGGAGACTGGGGATGGTTGTTTAAACTATAGGGAGACTGGGGATGGTTGTTTAAACTATAGGGAGACTGGGGATGGTTGTTTAAACTATAGGGAGACTGGGGATGGTTGTTTAAACTATAGGGAGACTGGGGATGGTTGTTTAAACTATAGGGAGACTGGGGATGGTTGTTTAAACTATAGGGAGACTGGGGATGGTTGTTTAAACTATAGGGAGACTGGGGATGGTTGTTTAAACTATAGGGAGACTGGGGATGGTTGTTTAAACTATAGGGAGACTGGGGATGGTTGTTTAAACTATAGGGAGACTGGGGATGGTTGTTTAAACTATAGGGAGACTGGGGATGGTTGTTTAAACTATAGGGAGACTGGGGATGGTTGTTTAAACTATAGGGAGACTGGGGATGGTTGTTTAAACTATAGGAGACTGGGGATGGTTGTTTAAACTATAGGGAGACTGGGGATGGTTGTTTAAACTATAGGGAGACTGGGGATGGTTGTTTAAACTATAGGAGACTGGGGATGGTTGTTTAAACTATAGGGAGACTGGGGATAGTTGTTTAAACTATAGGAGACTGGGGATGGTTGTTTAAACTATAGGGAGACTGGGGATGGTTGTTTAAACTATAGGAGACTGGGGATGGTTGTTTAAACTATAGGGAGACTGGGGATGGTTGTTTAAACTATAGGAGACTGGGGATGGTTGTTTAAACTATAGGGAGACTGGGGATGGTTGTTTAAACTATAGGGAGACTGGGGATGGTTGTTTAAACTATAGGGAGACTGGGGATGGTTGTTTAAACTATAGGGAGACTGGGGATGGTTGTTTAAACTATAGGGAGACTGGGGATGGTTGTTTAAACTATAGGGAGACTGGGGATGGTTGTTTAAACTATAGGGAGACTGGGGATGGTTGTTTAAACTATAGGGAGACTGGGGATGGTTGTTTAAACTATAGGGAGACTGGGATGGTTGTTTAAACTATAGGGAGACTGGGGATGGTTGTTTAAACTATAGGGAGACTGGGGATGGTTGTTTAAACTATAGGGGACTAAGACTGGGGATGGTTGTTTAAACTATAGGGAGACTGGGGATGGTTGTTTAAACTATAGGGAGACTGGGGATGGTTGTTTAAACTATAGGGAGACTGGGGATGGTTGTTTAAACTATAGGAGACTGGGGATGGTTGTTTAAACTATAGGGAGACTGGGGATAGTTGTTTAAACTATAGGAGACTGGGGATGGTTGTTTAAACTATAGGGAGACTGGGGATGGTTGTTTAAACTATAGGGAGACTGGGGATGGTTGTTTAAACTATAGGGAGACTGGGGATGGTTGTTTAAACTATAGGGAGACTGGGGATGGTTGTTTAAACTATAGGGAGACTGGGGATGGTTGTTTAAACTATAGGGAGACTGGGGATGGTTGTTTAAACTATAGGGAGACTGGGGATGGTTGTTTAAACTATAGGGAGACTGGGGATGGTTGTTTAAACTATAGGGAGACTGGGGATGGTTGTTTAAACTATAGGGAGACTGGGGATGGTTGTTTAAACTATAGGGAGACTGGGGATGGTTGTTTAAACTATAGGGAGACTGGGGATGGTTGTTTAAACTATAGGGAGACTGGGGATGGTTGTTTAAACTATAGGGAGACTGGGGATGGTTGTTTAAACTATAGGGAGACTGGGGATGGTTGTTTAAACTATAGGGAGACTGGGGATGGTTGTTTAAACTATAGGGAGACTGGGGATGGTTGTTTAAACTATAGGGAGACTGGGGATAGTTGTTTAAACTATAGGGAGACTGGGGATGGTTGTTTAAACTATAGGAGACTGAGACTGGGGATGGTTGTTTAAACTATAGGGAGACTGGGGATGGTTGTTTAAACTATAGGGAGACTGGGGATGGTTGTTTAAACTATAGGGAGACTGGGGATGGTTGTTTAAACTATAGGGAGACTGGGGATGGTTGTTTAAACTATAGGAGACTGGGGATGGTTGTTTAAACTATAGGGAGACTGGGGATGGTTGTTTAAACTATAGGGAGACTGGGGATGGTTGTTTAAACTATAGGGAGACTGGGTATAGTTGTTTAAACTATAGGAGACTGGGGATGGTTGTTTAAACTATAGGGAGACTAGGGTTAGGGAGACTGGGGATGGTTGTTTAAACTATAGGGAGACTGGGGATGGTTGTTTAAACTATAGGGAGACTGGGGATGGTTGTTTAAACTATAGGGAGACTGGGGATGGTTGTTTAAACTATAGGGAGACTGGGGATGGTTGTTTAAACTATAGGGAGACTGGGGATGGTTGTTTAAACTATAGGGAGACTGGGGATGGTTGTTTAAACTATAGGGAGACTGGGGATGGTTGTTTAAACTATAGGGAGACTGGGGATGGTTGTTTAAACTATAGGGAGACTGGGGATGGTTGTTTAAACTATAGGGAGACTGGGGATGGTTGTTTAAACTATAGGGAGACTGGGGATGGTTGTTTAAACTATAGGGAGACTGGGGATAGTTGTTTAAACTATAGGGGAGACTGGGGATGGTTGTTTAAACTATAGGGAGACTGGGGATGGTTGTTTAAACTATAGGGAGACTGGGGATGGTTGTTTAAACTATAGGGAGACTGGGGATGGTTGTTTAAACTATAGGGAGACTGGGGATGGTTGTTTAAACTATAGGGAGACTGGGGATGGTTGTTTAAACTATAGGGAGACTGGGGATGGTTGTTTAAACTATAGGGAGACTGGGAATGGTTGTTTAAACTATAGGGAGACTGGGGATGGTTGTTTAAACTATAGGGAGACTGGGGATGGTTGTTTAAACTATAGGGAGACTGGGGATGGTTGTTTAAACTATAGGGAGACTGGGGATGGTTGTTTAAACTATAGGGAGACTGGGGATGGTTGTTTAAACTATAGGGAGACTGGGGATGGTTGTTTAAACTATAGGGAGACTGGGGATGGTTGTTTAAACTATAGGGAGACTGGGGATGGTTGTTTAAACTATAGGGAGACTGGGGATGGTTGTTTAAACTATAGGGAGACTGGGGATGGTTGTTTAAACTATAGGGAGACTGGGGATGGTTGTTTAAACTATAGGGAGACTGGGGATGGTTGTTTAAACTATAGGGAGACTAGACTGGGGATGGTTGTTTAAACTATAGGGAGACTGGGGATGGTTGTTTAAACTATAGGGAGACTGGGGTATGGTTGTTTAAACTATAGGGAGACTGGGGATGGTTGTTTAAACTATAGGGAGACTGGGGATGGTTGTTTAAACTATAGGGAGACTGGGGATGGTTGTTTAAACTATAGGGAGACTGGGGATGGGTTGTTTAAACTATAGGGAGACTGGGGATGGTTGTTTAAACTATAGGGAGACTGGGGATGGTTGTTTAAACTATAAGGAGACTGGGGATGGTTGTTTAAACTATAGGGAGACTGGGGATGGTTGTTTAAACTATAGGGAGACCGGGGATGGTTGTTTAAACTATAGGGAGACTGGGGATGGTTGTTTAAACTATAGGGGAGACTGGGGATGGTTGTTTAAACTATAGGGAGACTGGGGATGGTTGTTTAAACTATAGGGAGACTGGGGATGGTTGTTTAAACTATAGGGAGACTGGGGATGGTTGTTTAAACTATAGGGAGACTGGGGATGGTTGTTTAAACTATAGGGAGACTGGGGATGGTTGTTTAAACTATAGGGAGACTGGGGATGGTTGTTTAAACTATAGGGAGACTGGGGATGGTTGTTTAAACTATAGGGAGACTGGGGATGGTTGTTTAAACTATAGGGAGACTGGGGATGGTTGTTTAAACTATAGGGAGACTGGGGATGGTTGTTTAAACTATAGGAGACTGGGGATGGTTGTTTAAACTATAGGGAGACTGGGGATGGTTGTTTAAACTATAGGAGACTGGGGATGGTTGTTTAAACTATAGGGAGACTGGGGATGGTTGTTTAAACTATAGGAGACTGGGGATGGTTGTTTAAACTATAGGGAGACTGGGGATGGTTGTTTAAACTATAGGGAGACTGGGGATGGTTGTTTAAACTATAGGGAGACTGGGGATGGTTGTTTAAACTATAGGGAGACTGGGGATGGTTGTTTAAACTATAGGGAGACTGGGGATGGTTGTTTAAACTATAGGGAGACTGGGGATGGTTGTTTAAACTATAGGGAGACTGGGGATGGTTGTTTAAACTATAGGGAGACTGGGGATGGTTGTTTAAACTATAGGGAGACTGGGGATGGTTGTTTAAACTATAGGGAGACTGGGGATGGTTGTTTAAACTATAGGAGACTGGGGATGGTTGTTTAAACTATAGGGAGACTGGGGATGGTTGTTTAAACTATAGGGAGACTGGGGATGGTTGTTTAAACTATAGGGAGACTGGGGATGGTTGTTTAAACTATAGGGAGACTGGGGATGGTTGTTTAAACTATAGGGGAGACTGGGGATGGTTGTTTAAACTATAGGGAGACTGGGGATGGTTGTTTAAACTATAGGGAGACTGGGGATGGTTGTTTAAACTATAGGGAGACTGGGGATGGTTGTTTAAACTATAGGGAGACTGGGGATGGTTGTTTAAACTATAGGGAGACTGGGGATGGTTGTTTAAACTATAGGGAGACTGGGGATGGTTGTTTAAACTATAGGGAGACTGGGGATGGTTGTTTAAACTATAGGGAGACTGGGGATGGTTGTTTAAACTATAGGGAGACTGGGGATGGTTGTTTAAACTATAGGGAGACTGGGGATGGTTGTTTAAACTATAGGGAGACTGGGGATGGTTGTTTAAACTATAGGGAGACTGGGGATGGTTGTTTAAACTATAGGGAGACTGGGGATGGTTGTTTAAACTATAGGAGACTGGGGATGGTTGTTTAAACTATAGGGAGACTGGGGATGGTTGTTTAAACTATAGGAGACTGGGGATGGTTGTTTAAACTATAGGGAGACTGGGGATGGTTGTTTAAACTATAGGGAGACTGGGGATGGTTGTTTAAACTATAGGGAGACTGGGGATGGTTGTTTAAACTATAGGGAGACTGGGGATGGTTGTTTAAACTATAGGGAGACTGGGGATGGTTGTTTAAACTATAGGGAGACTGGGGATGGTTGTTTAAACTATAGGGAGACTGGGGATGGTTGTTTAAACTATAGGGAGACTGGGGATGGTTGTTTAAACTATAGGGAGACTGGGGATGGTTGTTTAAACTATAGGGAGACTGGGGATGGTTGTTTAAACTATAGGGAGACTGGGGATGGTTGTTTAAACTATAGGGAGACTGGGGATGGTTGTTTAAACTATAGGGAGACTGGGGATGGTTGTTTAAACTATAGGGAGACTGGGGATGGTTGTTTAAACTATAGGGAGACTGGGGATGGTTGTTTAAACTATAGGGAGACTGGGGATGGTTGTTTAAACTATAGGGAGACTGGGGATGGTTGTTTAAACTATAGGGAGACTGGGGATGGTTGTTTAAACTATAGGGAGACTGGGGATGGTTGTTTAAACTATAGGGAGACTGGGGATGGTTGTTTAAACTATAGGGAGACTGGGGATGGTTGTTTAAACTATAGGGAGACTGGGGATGGTTGTTTAAACTATAGGGAGACTGGGGATGGTTGTTTAAACTATAGGGAGACTGGGGATGGTTGTTTAAACTATAGGGAGACTGGGGATGGTTGTTTAAACTATAGGGAGACTGGGGATGGTTGTTTAAACTATAGGGAGACTGGGGATGGTTGTTTAAACTATAGGAGACTGGGGATGGTTGTTTAAACTATAGGGAGACTGGGGATGGTTGTTTAAACTATAGGGAGACTGGGGATGGTTGTTTAAACTATAGGGAGACTGGGGATGGTTGTTTAAACTATAGGGAGACTGGGGATGGTTGTTTAAACTATAGGGAGACTGGGGATGGTTGTTTAAACTATAGGGAGACTGGGGATGGTTGTTTAAACTATAGGAGACTGGGGATGGTTGTTTAAACTATAGGGAGACTGGGGATGGTTGTTTAAACTATAGGGAGACTGGGGATGGTTGTTTAAACTATAGGGAGACTGGGGATGGTTGTTTAAACTATAGGGAGACTGGGGATGGTTGTTTAAACTATAGGGAGACTGGGGATGGTTGTTTAAACTATAGGGAGACTGGGGATGGTTGTTTAAACTATAGGGAGACTGGGGATGGTTGTTTAAACTATAGGGAGACTGGGGATGGTTGTTTAAACTATAGGGAGACTGGGGATGGTTGTTTAAACTATAGGGAGACTGGGGATGGTTGTTTAAACTATAGGGAGACTGGGGATGGTTGTTTAAACTATAGGGAGACTGGGGATGGTTGTTTAAACTATAGGGAGACTGGGGATGGTTGTTTAAACTATAGGGAGACTGGGGATGGTTGTTTAAACTATAGGGAGACTGGGGATGGTTGTTTAAACTATAGGGGAGACTGGGGATGGTTGTTTAAACTATAGGGAGACTGGGGATGGTTGTTTAAACTATAGGGAGACTGGGGATGGTTGTTTAAACTATAGGGAGACTGGGGATGGTTGTTTAAACTATAAGGAGACTGGGGATGGTTGTTTAAACTATAGGGAGACAGGGGATGGTTGTTTAAACTATAGGGAGACTGGGGATGGTTGTTTAAACTATAGAGGAGACTGGGGATGGTTGTTTAAACTATAGGGAGACTGGGGATGGTTGTTTAAACTATAGGGAGACTGGGGATGGTTGTTTAAACTATAGGGAGACTGGGGATGGTTGTTTAAACTATAGGGAGACTGGGGATGGTTGTTTAAACTATAGGGAGACTGGGGATGGTTGTTTAAACTATAGGGAGACTGGGGATGGTTGTTTAAACTATAGGGAGACTGGGGATGGTTGTTTAAACTATAGGGAGACTGGGGATGGTTGTTTAAACTATAGGGAGACTGGGGATGGTTGTTTAAACTATAGGGAGACTGGGGATGGTTGTTTAAACTATAGGGAGACTGGGGATGGTTGTTTAAACTATAGGGAGACTGGGGATGGTTGTTTAAACTATAGGGAGACTGGGGATGGTTGTTTAAACTATAGGGAGACTGGGGATGGTTGTTTAAACTATAGGAGACTGGGGATGGTTGTTTAAACTATAGGGAGACTGGGGATGGTTGTTTAAACTATAGGGAGACTGGGGATGGTTGTTTAAACTATAGGGAGACTGGGGATGGTTGTTTAAACTATAGGGAGACTGGGGATGGTTGTTTAAACTATAGGGAGACTGGGGATGGTTGTTTAAACTATAGGGAGACTGGGGATGGTTGTTTAAACTATAGGGAGACTGGGGATGGTTGTTTAAACTATAGGGAGACTGGGGATGGTTGTTTAAACTATAGGGAGACTGGGGATGGTTGTTTAAACTATAGGGAGACTGGGGATGGTTGTTTAAACTATAGGGAGACTGGGGATGGTTGTTTAAACTATAGGGAGACTGGGGATGGTTGTTTAAACTATAGGGAGACTGGGGATGGTTGTTTAAACTATAGGGAGACTGGGGATGGTTGTTTAAACTATAGGGAGACTGGGGATGGTTGTTTAAACTATAGGGAGACTGGGGATGGTTGTTTAAACTATAGGGAAGACTGGGGATGGTTGTTTAAACTATAGGGAGACTGGGGATGGTTGTTTAAACTATAGGGAGACTGGGGATGGTTGTTTAAACTATAGGGAGACTGGGGATGGTTGTTTAAACTATAGGGAGACTGGGGATGGTTGTTTAAACTATAGGGAGACTGGGGATGGTTGTTTAAACTATAGGGAGACTGGGGATGGTTGTTTAAACTATAGGGAGACTGGGGATGGTTGTTTAAACTATAGGGAGACTGGGGATGGTTGTTTAAACTATAGGGAGACTGGGGATGGTTGTTTAAACTATAGGGAGACTGGGGATGGTTGTTTAAACTATAGGGAGACTGGGGATGGTTGTTTAAACTATAGGGAGACTGGGGATGGTTGTTTAAACTATAGGGAGACTGGGGATGGTTGTTTAAACTATAGGGAGACTGGGGATGGTTGTTTAAACTATAGGGAGACTGGGGATGGTTGTTTAAACTATAGGGAGACTGGGGATGGTTGTTTAAACTATAGGGAGACTGGGGATGGTTGTTTAAACTATAGGGAGACTGGGGATGGTTGTTTAAACTATAGGGAGACTGGGGATGGTTGTTTAAACTATAGGGAGACTGGGGATGGTTGTTTAAACTATAGGGAGACTGGGGATGGTTGTTTAAACTATAGGGAGACTGGGGATGGTTGTTTAAACTATAGGAGACTGGGGATGGTTGTTTAAACTATAGGAGACTGGGGATGGTTGTTTAAACTATAGGGAGACTGGGGATGGTTGTTTAAACTATAGGGAGACTGGGGATGGTTGTTTAAACTATAGGGAGACTGGGGATGGTTGTTTAAACTATAGGGAGACTGGGGATGGTTGTTTAAACTATAGGGAGACTGGGGATGGTTGTTTAAACTATAGGGAGACTGGGGATGGTTGTTTAAACTATAGGGAGACTGGGGATGGTTGTTTAAACTATAGGGAGACTGGGGATGGTTGTTTAAACTATAGGGAGACTGGGGATAGTTGTTTAAACTATAGGGAGACTGGGGATGGTTGTTTAAACTATAGGGAGACTGGGGATGGTTGTTTAAACTATAGGGAGACTGGGGATGGTTGTTTAAACTATAGGGAGACTGGGGATGGTTGTTTAAACTATAGGGAGACTGGGGATGGTTGTTTAAACTATAGGGAGACTGGGGATGGTTGTTTAAACTATAGGGAGACTGGGGATGGTTGTTTAAACTATAGGGAGACTGGGGATGGTTGTTTAAACTATAGGGAGACTGGGGATGGTTGTTTAAACTATAGGGAGACTGGGGATGGTTGTTTAAACTATAGGGAGACTGGGGATGGTTGTTTAAACTATAGGGAGACTGGGGATGGTTGTTTAAACTATAGGGAGACTGGGGATGGTTGTTTAAACTATAGGAGACTGGGGATGGTTGTTTAAACTATAGGGAGACTGGGGATGGTTGTTTAAACTATAGGGAGACTGGGGATGGTTGTTTAAACTATAGGGAGACTGGGGATGGTTGTTTAAACTATAGGGAGACTGGGGATGGTTGTTTAAACTATAGGGAGACTGGGGATGGTTGTTTAAACTATAGGGAGACTGGGGATGGTTGTTTAAACTATAGGGAGACTGGGGATGGTTGTTTAAACTATAGGAGACTGGGGATGGTTGTTTAAACTATAGGGAGACTGGGGATGGTTGTTTAAACTATAGGGAGACTGGGGATGGTTGTTTAAACTATAGGGAGACTGGGGATGGTTGTTTAAACTATAGGGAGACTGGGGATGGTTGTTTAAACTATAGGGAGACTGGGGATGGTTGTTTAAACTATAGGAGACTGGGGATGGTTGTTTAAACTATAGGGAGACTGGGGATGGTTGTTTAAACTATAGGGAGACTGGGGATGGTTGTTTAAACTATAGGGAGACTGGGGATGGTTGTTTAAACTATAGGAGACTGGGGATGGTTGTTTAAACTATAGGGAGACTGGGGATGGTTGTTTAAACTATAGGAGACTGGGGATGGTTGTTTAAACTATAGGGAGACTGGGGATGGTTGTTTAAACTATAGGGAGACTGGGGATGGTTGTTTAAACTATAGGAGACTGGGGATGGTTGTTTAAACTATAGGGAGACTGGGGATGGTTGTTTAAACTATAGGGAGACTGGGGATGGTTGTTTAAACTATAGGGAGACTGGGGATGGTTGTTTAAACTATAGGGAGACTGGGGATGGTTGTTTAAACTATAGGGAGACTGGGGATGGTTGTTTAAACTATAGGGAGACTGGGGATGGTTGTTTAAACTATAGGGAGACTGGGGATGGTTGTTTAAACTATAGGGAGACTGGGGATGGTTGTTTAAACTATAGGGAGACTGGGGATGGTTGTTTAAACTATAGGGAGACTGGGGATGGTTGTTTAAACTATAGGGAGACTGGGGATGGTTGTTTAAACTATAGGGAGACTGGGGATGGTTGTTTAAACTATAGGGAGACTGGGGATGGTTGTTTAAACTATAGGGAGACTGGGGATGGTTGTTTAAACTATAGGGAGACTGGGGATGGTTGTTTAAACTATAGGGAGACTGGGGATGGTTGTTTAAACTATAGGGAGACTGGGGATGGTTGTTTAAACTATAGGGAGACTGGGGATGGTTGTTTAAACTATAGGGAGACTGGGGATGGTTGTTTAAACTATAGGGAGACTGGGGATGGTTGTTTAAACTATAGGAGACTGGGGATGGTTGTTTAAACTATAGGGAGACTGGGGATGGTTGTTTAAACTATAGGGAGACTGGGGATGGTTGTTTAAACTATAGGGAGACTGGGGATGGTTGTTTAAACTATAGGGAGACTGGGGATGGTTGTTTAAACTATAGGGAGACTGGGGATGGTTGTTTAAACTATAGGGAGACTGGGGATGGTTGTTTAAACTATAGGGAGACTGGGGATGGTTGTTTAAACTATAGGGAGACTGGGGATGGTTGTTTAAACTATAGGGAGACTGGGGATGGTTGTTTAAACTATAGGGAGACTGGGGATGGTTGTTTAAACTATAGGGAGACTGGGGATGGTTGTTTAAACTATAGGGAGACTGGGGATGGTTGTTTAAACTATAGGGAGACTGGGGATGGTTGTTTAAACTATAGGGAGACTGGGGATGGTTGTTTAAACTATAGGGAGACTGGGGATGGTTGTTTAAACTATAGGAGACTGGGGATGGTTGTTTAAACTATAGGGAGACTGGGGATGGTTGTTTAAACTATAGGGAGACTGGGGATGGTTGTTTAAACTATAGGGAGACTGGGGATGGTTGTTTAAACTATAGGGAGACTGGGGATGGTTGTTTAAACTATAGGGAGACTGGGGATGGTTGTTTAAACTATAGGGAGACTGGGGATGGTTGTTTAAACTATAGGAGACTGGGGATGGTTGTTTAAACTATAGGGAGACTGGGGATGGTTGTTTAAACTATAGGGAGACTGGGGATGGTTGTTTAAACTATAGGGAGACTGGGGATGGTTGTTTAAACTATAGGGAGACTGGGGATGGTTGTTTAAACTATAGGGAGACTGGGGATGGTTGTTTAAACTATAGGAGACTGGGGATGGTTGTTTAAACTATAGGGAGACTGGGGATGGTTGTTTAAACTATAGGGAGACTGGGGATGGTTGTTTAAACTATAGGGAGACTGGGGATGGTTGTTTAAACTATAGGGAGACTGGGGATGGTTGTTTAAACTATAGGGAGACTGGGGATGGTTGTTTAAACTATAGGGAGACTGGGGATGGTTGTTTAAACTATAGGGAGACTGGGGATGGTTGTTTAAACTATAGGGAGACTGGGGATGGTTGTTTAAACTATAGGGAGACTGGGGATGGTTGTTTAAACTATAGGGAGACTGGGGATGGTTGTTTAAACTATAGGGAGACTGGGGATGGTTGTTTAAACTATAGGGAGACTGGGGATGGTTGTTTAAACTATAGGGAGACTGGGGATGGTTGTTTAAACTATAGGGAGACTGGGGATGGTTGTTTAAACTATAGGGAGACTGGGGATGGTTGTTTAAACTATAGGGAGACTGGGGATGGTTGTTTAAACTATAGGAGACTGGGGATGGTTGTTTAAACTATAGGGAGACTGGGGATGGTTGTTTAAACTATAGGGAGACTGGGGATGGTTGTTTAAACTATAGGGAGACTGGGGATGGTTGTTTAAACTATAGGGAGACTGGGGATGGTTGTTTAAACTATAGGGAGACTGGGGATGGTTGTTTAAACTATAGGGAGACTGGGGATGGTTGTTTAAACTATAGGGAGACTGGGGATGGTTGTTTAAACTATAGGGAGACTGGGGATGGTTGTTTAAACTATAGGGAGACTGGGGATGGTTGTTTAAACTATAGGGAGACTGGGGATGGTTGTTTAAACTATAGGGAGACTGGGGATGGTTGTTTAAACTATAGGGAGACTGGGGATGGTTGTTTAAACTATAGGGAGACTGGGGATGGTTGTTTAAACTATAGGGAGACTGGGGATGGTTGTTTAAACTATAGGGAGACTGGGGATGGTTGTTTAAACTATAGGGAGACTGGGGATGGTTGTTTAAACTATAGGGAGACTGGGGATGGTTGTTTAAACTATAGGGAGACTGGGGATGGTTGTTTAAACTATAGGAGACTGGGGATGGTTGTTTAAACTATAGGATAGACTGGGGATGGTTGTTTAAACTATAGGGAGACTGGGGATGGTTGTTTAAACTATAGGGAGACTGGGGATGGTTGTTTAAACTATAGGGAGACTGGGGATGGTTGTTTAAACTATAGGAGACTGGGGATGGTTGTTTAAACTATAGGGAGACTGGGGGGATGGTTGTTTAAACTATAGGGAGACTGGGGATGGTTGTTTTAAACTATAGGAGACTGGGGATGGTTGTTTAAACTATAGGGAGACTGGGGATGGTTGTTTAAACTATAGGAGACTGGGGATGGTTGTTTAAACTATAGGGAGACTGGGGATGGTTGTTTAAACTATAGGGAGACTGGGGATGGTTGTTTAAACTATAGGGGAGACTGGGGGATTGTTGTTTAAGCTATAGGGAGACTGGGGATGGTTGTTTAAACTATAGGAGACTAGGGGATGGTTGTTTAAACTATAGGGGAGACTGGGGATGGTTGTTTAA